>NW_026780476.1:300000-515000 GCF_030144855.1 Hypanus sabinus | reverse complement strand
CGATGAGGAGGCCTTGCCAGACAGGATTAAGGAAAACCCCAAGGCATTCTACAAGTAAGTGAAGCGCAAGAGGATAAGATGTGAGCGAATAGGACCAATTAAGTGTGACAGTGGAAAAGGGCGTGTGGAACCGGAGGAGATGGCAGAGGTACTTAATGAATGCTTTGCTTCAATATTCACTACGGAGGAGGATCTTGGCGATTTAGGGATGAATTTCAGTGGACTCAAAATTTTGAGAATGTAGATATTAAGGAGGAAGATGTGCATTTAGAAAGCATCAAGTAGGATAAATCACCGGGACCAGACGGGGTGTACTATATACGACTCTGGGAAGCGAGAGGGTTATTGCTGAGCCTCTGGCAATGATCTTTGCGTTATCAATGAGGATGGGAGAGGTTGTGGAGGATTGGAAGGTTGCGGATGTTGTTCCCTTTTTCAAGGAAGGAAGTCGAATAGCCCAGGAAATTATAGGCCAGAGAGTCTTACTTCAGTGTTTGGTAAGTTGATGGAGAAGAACTTCATTTGGAGAGACGTAATACGGTTAGGAATAGTCAGCATTGCTTTGTGAAAGGCAGGTCGTGCCTTACTTGTCTGATTGCAATTTGTGAGGATGTGACGAAACACTTTGATGAAGGTAGAGCAGTAGAGGTAGGATATATGGATTTTAGCAAGGCATTTGATAAGGTACGTCATGCAAGGTTTATTGAGAAAGTAAGGAGGCATTGGATCCGAGGGGACATTGCTTTGTGGATCCAGAACTGGCTTGCACACGGAAGGCAAAGAGTGGTTGTAGACGGGTCATATTCGGCATAGTCAGTGACCAGTGGTGTGCCTCAGCGATCTGTTCTGGGACCCCTACCCTTTGTGATTTTTATAATGACCCGGATGAAGAAGTGATGGGTTAGTAAATATACTGATGACACAAAGGTTGGGTGTGTTGTGGATGGTGTGGAGGGCTGTCAGAGGTAACAATGGGACGTTGATAGGTTGCAAAACAGGGCTGTGAAGTGGCAGATGGAGTTCAGCACAGATAACTGTGAAGTGGTTCATTTTGGTAGGTCAAATATGATGGCAGAATGTAGCTTTAATGGTAAGACTATTGGCTGCGTGGAGGATCAGAGGGATCTTGGGGTCCGAGTCCATAGGACGCTCAAAGCAGATGCGCAGGTTGACTCTGTGGTTGAGAAGGCGTAGGGTGCATTGGCCTTCATCAGTCGTGGGGTTGAATTTAAGTGCCGAGAGGTAATGTTGCAGCTATATTGGACCCTGGTCAGACCCCACGTGTAGTACTGTGCTCAGTTCTGGTCGCCTCACTGCAATAAGGACGTGGAAACCATAGAAAGGGTGAAGAGGAGATGTATTTGTATATTGCCTGGATTGGGGAGCATGCCTTATGAGAATAGGTTGAGTGAAATTGGCGTTTTCTCCTTGGAATGTTGGATGATGAGAGGTGACCTGATAGAGGTGTACAAGGTGATGAGAGGCATTGATCGTGTGGATAGTCAGCTGCTTTTCCCCAGGGCTGAAATGGTTAGCACGAGATGATTTAAGTTTTAAGATGATTGGAAGGTAGGTACCGAGGAGATGTCAGGGGTAAGTTTTTTTTATACAGAGTGTGGTGAGTACGTGGAATGGGCTGCCGGCGGCGGTGTTGGAGGCGGAAGCAATAGTGATGTTAAACAGACTCCTGGATGGCTGCATGGAGCTTAGAAAAATAGAGGGTCAAAGGTAAAGCCTAGGTCGTTCTAAGATAGGAACATGCTCGGCACTGCTTCGTGGGACGAAGAGCCTGTATTGAGCTCTATGTTTTCTGTCTTTCTATGTTTCTAACTGAATCGTTGTTTTCGGCAGGAGTTAAGCTGTTGATGGTTCCATTGACACAGCACACCGGCTCAGCAAAATGAAATGAAAGCTGAATGGATTTACTCCTTTTTACTACAGTCCAGTCATATCACCTGGCGCCCTGTAGACCAAGTTTCGATTGTGACCGACATATTGGCCTGAATGGCAAAGGAATTGTAGCTGATGAAAAGGAGAGAGCAGCGAAAGTTCGAGGGGAAAGTGCAGAGGGCATATGGTCTCGAGATTTTTTTCCAGCCTGTTTCACTTAATTTATATATTCATGATATTTTATATTTTTTCTTAAATAATTAACGAATGCAGTGCATTGCTTCTGCAAACTAGCAAATCTCACGACATATGCCAATGAAAGTGTGCCTGATTCTTGTTCTGATTTAAAATACTGTTCATAGACATTGCAAGACGATTCACCAGGCGGAAGTATGGTATTCTTATGAAGGCGATACTCATGCAGAATCTGAACACAGCGCAAATGTCAGGTCAGAATACTAACGCAAATGCAGGGGACGAATACTAACCCACATTCTGGGTCTGAACACTCACTCCAATGCAGGACACAGCTAGGGTTTGTCTACCCAGAATTTAGAAGGACTACCGTTCTGATCTTTCTCAAACAGTTCCTATGACAGGTTCTGGACAAGGACAGTGCTAAATATTAGGTGAGCGCAGGGAGTGAAAAGGAGATGTGCCGGATAAAGTTTTATCACTGTGATTGGTTTGTAGCTGGAGCAATAGTCCCTCGGCGGGTGATGGAAGCAGATGCCTTATTGGTGGCTTAGAGGCATGAGCACACAGCAAGTGCAGGCATATGGATCATGAGCAGGTGGGTGGGTCGTGAGTAATCTGGCAACAAGGCCAGCACAGGCACGATGGGCTGAACGATCTGATCCCTCACTGTACTGCTCTCCGTGTAATACTAAATTGTTTCCACACGTGGGACAGTCACTACAAAGCGACATAATTACCAAATAAATGCTCCATCTTTGAGAAGGTGGGTAAATGGAAATGTCTTCTCTCAGTGGCAGGTGAATGTCTGGAAATCTCTGCCCCTGACGGATCTGGAGGCCGAGTGGAAATTGATAAATATTCGAAAGAAGGGTTACCGGGAACTGGAGAAGAAGGATTTAAGTTTGCATAGTTCCGACATTTGAATGGTCACGCAGGCCTTGGGTTAGCTTTGTATTTTTTAAATTGGATTTTGTCTGACATTCAGCCAGAGAGAAAAGCATTCAGGCCATCGATAGGACCTGTCCCTGTTCGGAGGAATAATGTAATTGTAAGGGGAAGAAGCGTTTCTGAATTAAGCAGTCGTCCGCTTCTGATCATGAAACTCTTGGGAGTTTGCATCCATGTTGAGTTGTGAGGAACGAGTCGCAGGCTGTATAATTCCGAGGTTGACAGAGGTGCTTTCATTGGGCGATAGGGAACACAAGGGTTCAGTATACACGGGCATTTGATCGCGTCAATGTAAACAACATATCTCTGTCTGTCTGTCTGTCTGTCTGTCTGTCTCTCTCTCTCTCTCTCTCTCTCTCTCTCTCTCTCTCTCTCTCTCTCTCTCTCTCTCTCTCTCTCTCTTTTCGCAAACCCATAGTTTGCACAAATTCGAAATCCCTAATCCCTAAACTTGTTCTCTTAGCTCTCTTCCTCTCCCTCTCTCTAAGCGAAAAAAAATATGATTATAGGCAAACTGGCTATGACGATACCTTGTGTGTTATAATCCCTGACTGTTTTCACCCAGAAATAAACATTAAAACAAATACAGGGTAAAGTGTTTTCTGATAAGTGACTCCGCGCCAAATCGGATAAGCCATAGAGCCAAAATGAAGATGGAAAATTCGGTTCAAATTGTCTTTAATATGCTCATCTAAACAATTCCTTTGTACTGGAAAAAAAATTAGACTGAATCGAATGCAGTTCCTCCTCACTCAGCAGCTCTGCCTGAAAATGAAATCTCCCTCACACATGCCCTTCTAACCTTCCCTAAACCGTCTGGTGTCTGGTTATAGACTGACGCGTCTGTATACTTTCAGGCGATAACATAGAAACATAGAAAACTCGCAGCAAAATACAGGTCCGTCGGACCAGAAAGTTGTGCAGAACATGTCCCTAACTTAGAAATTACTAGGCTTCCACACAGCCCTCTATTTTTCGAAGTTTCATGTACCTATCCACAACTCTCTTGAAAGACCCTATCGTTTCCGCCTCCACCACCGTTGCCGGCAGCCTATTCCACGCTCTCTGAGTGAAAAACCTACCCCTGACATCTCCTCTGTACCTGCTGCTCAGCATCCTAAACCTGTATCTTCTTGTGGCAACCAGTTCAACCCTGGAAAAAAGCTACAGAAACGGTGGGTAATGTAGCAGGATCCTCTTGTGAGTCAATATGCGTGGACTTCTGGAACGGGAAGGGAGTAGTTACTCTACTGGGGGTACTCTGTAGGCCCCCTGGTAGCAGCAGAGATACCGAGGAGCAGATTGGGAGGCAGATTTTGGAGATGTGCAAAAAGAACAGTGTTGTTATCATGGGTGACTTTAACTTCCCTAATATTGATTGGCACCTGGTTAGTTCCAAGGGTTTAGACGGAGCAGAGTTTGTTAAGAGTGTCCAGGATGGATTCCTGTCACAGTATATTGACAGGCCGACCTGGGGTAATGCAATACTAGATCCAGTATGAGGTAACGAACCGGGTCAGATCACAGATCTGTCAGTGGGTGAACATCTGGGGGACAGTGACCAACGCTCCCTGGCCTTTAGCATTATCATAGAAAAGGATAGAATCAAACAGGACAGGAAAATTTTTAACTCTGGAAGGAGAAATTATGAGGCCATAAGGCTAGGACCTGCGGGTGTGAATTGAGATGATGTTTTTGCAGGGAAATGTACTATGGACAAGTGATCGATGTTTAATGATCTCTTGCAGGATGTTAAGGATAAATTTCACCCCGTGAAGAACATAAAGAAAGGTCGGGTGAAGGAACTATTGGTGACAAGTGAGGTGAAAAATTTAGTCAGTTGGAAAAGGCAGCATACATGCGGTTTAGGAAGCAAGGATGTATTGAGGAATATAGGGTAGCAAGAAAGGAGTTTAAGAAGGGGCTGAGTAGAGCAAGAAGGGGGCATGAGAAGGCCTTGGCGAATGAGGTAAAGGAAACCCCAAAGGCCTTCTTCAGTTATGTGAATAACAAAAGGATGACAGGGATGATGGTAGGACCGATTGGAGATAAAAGTGGGAAGATGTGCCTGGAGGCTGTGGAAGTGAGCGAGGTCTTCAATCAATACTTCTCTTCGGTATTCACCAATGAGAACTTGATGATGGTGAAGACAATATGAGTGAGGTTGATGTCCTGGAGCAGTATGATATTAAGGGAGAGGAGGTATTGGAGTTGTTAAAATACATTAGGATGGATAGGTCCCCGGGGCCTGTCGGAATATTCCCCAGGTTGCTCCACGAGGCGAGGGCAGAGATTGCTGAGCTTCTGGCTAGGATCTTTAATTCCTCGTTGTCCACGGGAATGGTACCGGAGGGTTGGAGAGAGCCGAATGTTGTCCCCTTGATCAAACAAGGTAGTAGGGATAGTCCGGGTAATGAAAGAGCAGTGAGTCTTACGTCTGTGGTGGGTGTGGTGGATTCTCAGAGACAGGATCTAAGGGCATTTAGAGAATCATGGTTTGATCAGGGACAGTCAGCATGGCTCTGTGAAGTGCAGATCGTGTTTAACAAGCTTGATAGACTTCTTTGAGGAGCTGACCAGATGAGGGTAGTGCAGTGGATGTGATCTACATGGATTTTAGTAAGACATTTGAGAAGGTTCCACACGGTAGGCTTATTCAAAAAGTCAGAAGTCATGGGATCCAGGCAAGTTTGGCCAGGTGGATTCAGAATTGGCTTCCCTGCAGAAGGCAGAGGGTCATGGTGGAGGGAGTACATTCAGATTGGAGGGTTGTGGCTAGTGGTGTCTCACAAGGCTCTGTTCTGGGACTTGT
The DNA here is from genome assembly GCF_030144855.1 of Hypanus sabinus. Taxonomy (NCBI): domain Eukaryota; kingdom Metazoa; phylum Chordata; class Chondrichthyes; order Myliobatiformes; family Dasyatidae; genus Hypanus; species Hypanus sabinus. The sequence continues at coordinate 509,152 of NW_026780476.1, read as the reverse complement.
ACTTCTCGTGATTTTTATTAACGACCTGGATGTGGGGGTAGAAGGGTGGGTTGGCAAGTTTGCAGACGGCACAAATGTTGGTGATGTTGTAGATAGTGTAGAGGATTGTCGAAGTTTGTAGAGAGACATTTTAAGGATTCAGAAGTGGGCTGAGAAGTGGCAGATGGAGTTCAACCCGGAGAAGTGTGAGGTGGTACACTTCCGAAGGACAAACTCCAAGGCAGAGTACAAGGTAAAAAGGCAGTAAGCTTGCTAGTAAGGAGGAGCAGAGGGATCTTGGGGTACATGTCCACAGATCCCTGAAAGTTGGCTCACAGATAGATAGGGTAGTTAAGAAAGTTTATGGGGTGTTAGCTTTCGTAATTCGAGGGATAGAGTTGAAGAGACGCGATGTAAAGATGCAGCTCTATAAAACTCTAGTTAGGCCACACTTGGAGTACTGTGTCCAGTTCTGGTCGCCTCACTATAGGAAGAATGTGGAAGCATTGGAAAGGGTACAGAGGAGATTTACCAGGATGTTGCCTGGTTTAGAGAGTATGGATTATGATCAGAGCTTATGGGCGCTAGGGTTTTACTCTTTGGAGAGAAGGAGGATGAGGGGAAACAAGATAGAAGTGTTAAAGATATAAGAGGAATACAGAGAGTGGATAGCCAGCGCCTCTTTCCCAGGGCACCACTGCTCAGTGCAAGAGGATATAGCTTTAAGGTAAGGGGCAGGAACTTCAAGGGGGATATTAGAGGAAGGGTTTTCACTCAGAGAGTTGGTGCGTGGAATGCACTGTCTGAGTCAGTGGTGGAGGCAGATACACTAGTGAAGTTTAAGAGACAGGTATATGGAGGAAGTTAAGGTGGGGGATAGTTTGAGGTTCGGTACAACATTGTGGGCCGAAGGGCCTGAATTGTGCTGTAGAGTTCTGTGCGATTCTGGAGCAGCCCCTGTAGAGCTATTCTGGATTGGGAGTTGCTCAGTGAACCGGAATTGATCAGAGGGCTCAGTAGTTGGAGGGGGTGGTGTGGCTCTGCCGGTGAAGACTGGCATTACATCAGTAGAAAGATGTGACATCGGATCGGAAGATGGTGAGTCCTTGTGGGTTGAGTTAGGAAACTCCAAGGGTCAAAGGACGTTGATGGCAGTTATACACAGGCCTCCCAACAGTAGCTAGGATGTGTGGGGGATACATAGGAGGCAGGATGAGGGTCGGCACAACATTGTCGGCGATTGTCAGAAGGCATTTGATAAGTTGTTGGACCATGTGCTGTAATGTGCTGTACCATTCTATTCTATGCTATTCTAGAAAGCCTCTGACTATCCAATCGATCAATGCCTCTCATCATATTATTCACCTCGATCGAGTCACCTCTCATTCTCCGTCGCTCCAAGAAGAAAAGGCCGAGTTCACTCAGTACTCCGTCTGTCACTTCTCAGCCCGGTTTTGCATCCTATCAATGTCCCGCTGTAACCTCTGACAACCCTCCACACTATCCACAACACCCCCAAACTTTGTGATATCAGCAACATACTAAACCATCTCTCCACTTCCTCATCCAGGTCATTTATAAAAACCACGAAGCATAATGTTCCCAGAACAGGTCCCTGAGGCACACCACTGGTCACCAACCTCCATGCAGAATATGACCCGTCTACAACCACTCTTTGCCTTCTGTGGGAAAGCCATTTCTGGACGCACAACGCAAAAGATAAGATCGAACCAAACAACTTGCGAAACTTTGCTAATTACGCCAAGATTTGAAATTCATCTGCTGGGTACTCATTAGTCGGGATGTCGTTTAAAAAGGACTTCCTTTGAAATTCAACAACACCTTGTGAGTATTAGTGACAAATTAAATTAATGTTTAACTTTAAACAGAGGTCAGACTACAATGACAGCAAATCGAAAAGTTAACTATGAGATTCAAGAAGTAAAATAAAATTTTGTTGGATCACAAACAGGAAAAATTCTGTAGATACCATGCAAATGTATCTTGTTAAGCAGCCGTCATGTCCAACAACTTATCAAATGCCTTCTGACAATTCAAGGGAACTGACATCCACTGCCTGTAACTTCCGCGAAGAATTCAGAATAAATTACCCTGACTGAGCTTAAGCTAACTGGCCTGTAATTTCCTTTCTTATACTTCTACTTATTATTGAGGGCATGGCAGCAGGCGAATTCTGCCATGGCTGCCTCTCATGTGACCGTCACGCATGAACATCCCTCCATCATCCTTGAAGTGACTACCTCACTGTCGCTCCCATCTATCATCTCCTCAAGCTTATCGAACAGCTGCTCCAGTTTCTGAACATGTTCCCTGAGGAACAGCACTCGATGCACTTTGCACAGTTGTAGTTATGCAGGATACTGCTGGGCTCTCAAATTCCCTACTTCTTACACAAGGAGCATTCCGCTGTCTCGGGTTGTGTTACCAGCGCACCAGCCTTGTAATAACAGAGAGAAAAATAACTTACTTGCAGCGTTTGTTAGTTACTCACTTGCGCTTGTCCAAGCATGCTGTCCCCTGAGCCTGTTTCATTAAAGCCGGACCACTCTAGAAATCCCGGATGGTAGTCATGAGTCAAGAGCATAACCCGGATGGTAGTAAGGAAGGGAGGGCATTTTCCGCATGGTAATAAAGGGGCAAGAGCATATTTCGGAGAGTAATAATAGGAAGAGAGAATATTCCCGAGCGTACTGATGGGAAGAGTGCATATCCCGAAATCTAGTAAAGAAGCAAGATGAAATACAGGACGGTGATAGCCCTTAATTATTGACCAAAACCAAATCTCTTCAATGACGTAATACAATACAACCGCTGGCGTGACTTCCTTTGTGAATGTATAAGAATGTGCGGCCAAACAGAGATCAGCTAAAAATGAGGTGCAATCAGGTCTTGCTGTCATTCTGTGCAACAACACCCGACCAGTCTATCAATCTCGTAGGAAAATTATTTTGAGAGAAATGCTACGGGAGCTGACAGAGGACGACAGAAGAATATCAAGGGCCGAATAGCCTTCTGATTCCGCAGTTTTTTTTATGTTCCTGCGGGTTCCTATCAGTACAGATAGCTGCGATCTGTACTTAGCTCAGTAGGATCGTTTCTGATAACCTGTCCCTCTATCCTCCATCCTTCTATATGACGTCAGAATCCAGATATCTGGCCCGCATGCCAGGAAGTGCGGCTCAGTCTCCGAGTGTAACAGAGATCGGCGCTGCTCTCTCGGGATGTCGGGACTGGCCTTCGCAGCTCTCGTTCTTTGTCTCCACATAACGGCGGGTGAGGGTCACTCTCTCCAACCGTCAGCGGTCAGATAATCAACAGAACGGCGGGTGGTCAGAGGATAGAAGGGCAGGTTATCAGAGACGATCTCACTGATCTAAGTACAGATCTGAGCTATCTGTGCTGATTGAGAGAAGTACAGCTCTCGATTAGATCCGCGTCTGTCGCTTTTCCCTCATCCAATTTTCTCTTTCGCAGGTGAGTCCCAGCAGTTTACCGTTTTCGTTGAGCACAGCCAGATAAATGTCACCGCTGGGGGAAGTGCGCTCTTTGCCGTGAGGCCGTCAGCCACGGTTAACAATGGAAGCTGGATTTTTAATGGGAGAACAATCGTCCATTGGATCGGCCAAACCGTGCGTGTTGACGTTGCCTACGCATTGCGGGCTGAGTTATTCACCTCCAGTGGGTCGCTTCTGCTGAAGTCGGTGAGCATGTCGGACAGGGGGGAGTACCGTGTGAATATTGTTCCAGATCGTGGCTCCCAAGCCTCAGCGACCGTCACTCTGCGTGTCTTTGGTAAGTGAGACAGAATCATGCGATCTCCGACTATAACTTTCATTTTATTCCTGTGGTGATAGATTACAATACAACCTTTACTGAGTCCTGACGAGGGGTCTCGGCCCGAAACGTCGACAGTGCTTCTCCCTATAGATGTTGCCTGGCCTGTTGTGTTCCACCGTCATTTTGTGTGTGTTGTTTGAATTTCCAGCATCTGCAGATTTCCTCGTGTCAACCCTTACTGTTCCTTGCTGGATGACGGATTCGATGCGAATTAAAAATAATCCGAGTGAACAACACAGTTCCGCATTAGATTTAGTTTAGAAATCCTCTCGGACAGGAATCGGGAACCTGGCTCCTAGTGAACCCTGACAGTCCCACTTTTCGGACAGCGCAAATCTCACTCGTATTCAGTGAAGCTGTCGATCAGGAACTATAACAGGATTAATGAAAAATACACGACAGTTGACAAGACAACAGACTGTGCAAATGTAAATATAAATAAATAGTAAATAATGAAATTATGAAACGACAAGATAAAGTGCCCGAGAGCGAGATGATTAGTTGTGGGAAATTATCACCGGATGGACCAGTGAGTGTAATTGTCCGCTTTGTTAAAGAGCCTGATGGCTGAACGATAGAAACTGTTCTTGAACGTGGTGGTGAGGGTCCTGAGGCTCCAGTACCTTCCACCTGATGGCAGCATCGTGAAAGGAGCATGTCCTGGGTGGTGAGGATAACTGATGATGGATGCTGTTTTCCTACGACAGCGCTTCATGTAGATGCACCCACTGGTTGGGAGGGCTTACTGATGTTAGAATGGGCCGTATCGACTAATCCTTGTCGAATTTGAAATTCAATGGCATTGATTTTCCTCATACCAGGCCGTGAGGCAGCAGGGCAATACACTCCCCATTACACATCTACCGAAGTATAGACGTCTGGCCGATTCTGCACAAAGTTATAAGGAAGTAGATTCGCCGCATGCAAATTTCACACTTACGTCATTCCAGGCCGTGAGGAAATCCCCACACATTATCAATTGACCCTTGGCTCATTTAAATTGAACCATACTTCCTCCTTCTGAATTGCACTGTTTCGCTGAGAAAGGTAAATGTAACGCCAGCATTCAGTTCAACAGGTCTGGAATACAAGAGCCAGGATGTGTTTTTCAGGCTTCACAAGGTACTGTTGACGCCTTCCCTTGAAAACTGTGAACGCCTTTGGGCACTTCAACTAAGACAATATGTGCTGGCATTGAAGAGGGCCCATAGGAGGTTCACAAGGATGACTCTGTGAATGAAATTTATTTCATACGAGAAAGATGGAATAGCTCTGGAACTATACTATAATGGTGGTGGAAAGTTGCCACATTAGATGATGATAAATCCAGCCTCAGAATGGTGGTGTCGTCGATTTAAAACAGAACATGGAAATACTTATTTTGCCAGATGGTGAAGAATTTGTGGAATTTCTTATCAGAGAAAGCTGTGGAAGCCATATAGTAGACTGTATTTGAAGAAGAGTTTGATATATTCCTGGTTGGACAAGGCTCAGAGGTTGCGGGGAGGAGGGCAGGGAGTGGGACTGGCAAGGGCTAAAGGATCAGCCACAAATAAATAGCAGAACAGATTCGATGAGCCGAATTGTCTAATTCTGCTGCTATGTTTTAGGGTTTTATGGCTTTAAAACAGTGCCCTCTCGTCCTAGCCATTTCAGTCCAGGGATAAAGCCACTGAATATCCACACGATCAATGCCTCTCATCATCTTGTACACCTCTATCAGGTCACCTCTCATCCACAGTCACTCCAAGGAGAAAAGGCCGAATTTACACAACGTATTAAACATAGAAACATAGAGACATAGAAAACGCACAGCGCAATAAAGGCCCTCCGGCCCACAAAGTAGTGCTGAACATGTCCATAACTTATAAATTGCTAGGCTTAGCTATTCCACTGAGCTCCATTTAAAAGACTCTGAAAAGACCCTATCGTTACCGCTTTCATCGCGATTGCCGGCAGCCCATTCCACGCACTTACATAGAACATAGAACAGTACGGCACATTACAGACCCTTCGGCCCACAATGTTGTGCCGACCCTCAAACCCTACCGACATTATAACCCGACATCTTAAATTCCACCATATACCTGTCTAGTAGTCCCTTAAACTTCACTAGTGTATCTGCCTCCACCATTGACTCAGGCAGTGCATTCCACGCACCAGCCACTCTCTAAGTGAAAAACCTTCCACTAATATCCCCCTTGAACATCCCTCCCTGTACCTTAAAGCCACGTCCTCTTGTACTGAGCAGTGGTGCCCTGGGAAAGAGGCGCTGGCTGTCCACTCTATCCATTCCTCATAATGGAATGGATACACCTCTATCATGTCTCCTGTCATCCTTCTTCTCTCCAAAGAGTAAAACCCTTGCCCCCTTAATCTCTGATCATAATCAATAAACCAGGCAGCATCCTGGTAAATCTACTCTTTCCCCTTTCCAATGCTTCTACATCATTACTATAGTGGGGCGACCAGAACTGGATTCTGTATTCCAAGTGTGGCCAAACTAGAGTTTTATAGAGCTGCATCATTACATCGCGTATCTTAAATTCTGTCTCTCTACTTTTGACAGATAACACGCGATAAGCTTTCTTAACTACCCTATCTACCTGTGAGGCAACTTTCAGGGATCTGTGGACATGTACCCCCAGATCCCTCTGCTCCCCTACACTACCAAGTATCCTGCCATTTACTTTGTACTCTGCCTTGGAGTTTGTCCTTCCGAAGTGTACCACATCACAATTCTCCGGGTTGAACTCCATCTGCCACTTCTCAGCCAAATTCTGCATCCTATCAATGTCTCCCTGCAATCTTTGACAATCCTCTGTCTACAACACCACCAACCTTTGTGTCGACTCCAAATTTGCTAACCGACCCTTCCACCCCCACATCCACGTCCTTAATAAAATATAGAAAAGTAGAGGTCCCTGAACAGATCCTCGTGGGATACCACTAGTCACAATCCTCCAATCTGAATGTACACCCTCCACCACACCCTCTGGCTTCTGCAGGCAAGCCAATTCTGAATCCACCTGGCCAAACTTCCCTGGATCCCATGCCTTCTGACATTTTGAATAAGCCTACCGTTGTAAAACCTTGTCAAATGCCTTACTAAAATCCATGTAGAGGACGTCCACTGCACTACCCTCATCTGTATGCCTGGTCACCTCCACAAAGAACTCTATCAGTCTTGTGAGACACGACCTGCCCTTCACTAAATCTGACTGTCCCTTATCAGACCATGATTTTCTACCTGACCATAGATCCTATCTGTAAGAATCTTTTCCAACAGCTTACCCCCACAGACTCACTGGTCTATAATTACGCGGACTATCCCTACTAACTTTTTTGAACAAGTGGAGAACATTCGCCTCCCTCCATTTCTTCGGTACCATTTCCGTGGACAATGAGGACATTACGATCCTAGCCAAAGGCTCAGCAATCTCTTCTCTCCCCACGTGGAGCAGCCTGGTGAATATTCCGTCAGGCCTCGGGGGCTTATGTCCTAATGTACAAATGCAACACCTCCTCTCCCTTAATATCAACATGCTCCAGAACATCAACCTCACTCATATTGTCCTCACCGTCATCAATTTCCCTCTCATTGGTGAATACCGAAGAGAATTGGTGAATACGCTCACTTCCACAGCCTCCAGGCACATTTTCTCACTTTTATCTCCAATCGGTCCTACCTTCACTCCTGACATCCTTTTTTTCTTCACATAACTGAAGAATGCCTTGGGGTTTTCCTTTACCCTACTCGCCAAGGCCTTCTCATGCCCCATTCTTGATCTCCACAGCCCCTTCTTAACCTCCTTTCTTGCTACCCTATATTCCTCAATAGACCCATCTGATTCTTGCTACCCTATATTCCTCAATAGACCCATCTGATCCTCGCTTCCTAAGCCTCTTATATTCTGCCCTCTTCCACCTGACTTGTTTTTCCACCTGACTTGTCACCCATGGTTCCTTCACCTTACCATTCTTTATCTTCCTCACCGGGACAAATTTAACCCTAACGTCCTGCAGGAGATCCTGAAACATCGACCACATGTCCATAGTACATTTCCCTGCAAAAACATCATCCCAATTCACACCCGAAGTTCTATCCTTAGAGCGTCATCATTTGTCCTTCCTCAATTAAAAAAAAATCATGTCCTATCTGATTCTATCCTTTTCCATGATAATGCTAAAGGCCAGCGAACGGTGATCACTGTCCCCCAGATGCTCACCCACTGACAGATCTGTGAACTGACCCGGCTCGTTACCTAATTCTTGATCTAGTATGGCATTCCCATAGTCGGGCTGTCAACATACTGTGACAGGAATCCGTCCTGTACATACTTATCAAACTCTGCCACATCTAAACCCTTGGAACTAATCTGGTGCCAATCAATCAACACACACACAATGCTGGTGGAACACAGCAGGCCAGGCAGCATCTATAAGGAGAAGCACTGTGGACGTTTCGGGCCGAGACCCTTCATCAGGACTAACTGAAAGGAAAGATAGTAAGATATTTGAAATTAATGAGGTGGGGAATGCAAAATGATAGTTGAAGACCGGAGGGGGTGGGATGAAGCTGAAAGCTGGAAAGGGGATTGGCGAAAGTGATACAGAGCTGGAGAAGGGAAAGGTTCACGGAACGGAAGGCCTCTGGAGAAAGAAAGAGGGAGGGGGCACCAGAGGGAGATTGAGAACAAGCAGAGTGATGGGTAGAAGAGAGAGAAAAAAAACAAACAACCAAATATATCAGGGATGGGGTAAAAAGGGGAGTAGGGGCATTAACGAAAGTTACAGAAGTGAATGTTCATGCCATCAGGTTGGAGGCTACCCAGCCGGTATATAAGGTGTTGTTCCTCCAACCTGAATGTGGCTTCCTCTTAACAGTAGAGGAGGCCATAGATAGATATATCAGAATGGGAATGGGACGTGGAATTAAAATGTGTGGCCACTGGGAGATCCTGCTTTCTCTGGCGGACAGAGAGTAGGTGCTCAGCGAAACGGTCTCCCGCTCTGTGTCTGGTCTCACTAATATATAAAAGGCCACGCCGGGAGCACCGGACGCAGTATACCACACCAGCCGACTGAGAGGTGAAGTGCGCCTCACCTGGAAGGACTGTCTGGGGCCCTGAATGGTGGTGAGGGGCAGGTGTAGCACTTGTTCTGCTTACAAGGATAAGTGCCAGGAGGGAGATCGGTGGGAAGGGATGGGGGGGGGGAGACGAGTGGATAAGGGTGTCGCGTAGGGAGAGATCCCTGTGTAAAGCGGAAAGAGTGGGAGAGGGAAAAGTGTGCTTGGTAGTGGGATCCCGTTGGAGGTGACAATCAATATTAGGGAAGTTAAAGTCACCAATGATAACATCCCTGTTATTTTCGCCCCTTTCCAAAATCTGCCGCCCAATCTGCTCCTCGGTATCTCTGTTGCTCCCAGGGGGCCTATAGATTACCCCGAGTAGAGTAACTGCTCCCTTCCTGTTCCTGACTTCCACCCATACTGACTCAAAACAGTATCCTGCTACTTTACCCAGCCTTTCTGTAAATCTAATAGTATCCCTGACCAGTAATGCCACCCCTCCTCCCCCTTTCTCCCCTCTCTATCATTTTTAAAGCACTGAAATCCAAGTATATTGAGAATCCATTCCTGCCCTGCTGCCAGCCAAGTCTCTGTAATGGCCACTAAATCATAATTCCATGTGTGTATCCAAATTCTCAGTTCATCACTTTTGTTCCTGATGCTTCTTGCATTGAAGTACACACACTTTAGCCCTTCTACCTTATTACCTTTACACCCTTTATTCTGCTTCCCTTTCCTCAAAGCCGCTGTATATGTTATATCTGGCTTTACTCCATGCACTTCTTTCTCTTCTATATCGCTTCAAGTCCCATCCGTCATGCAAATTAGTTTAAATACCTCCCTAACCATGCTAGCAAACCTATCTGCAAAGTTATTGCTCCGCCTCGAGTTCAGGTGCAACCCATCCAATCTGTACAGGTCACAACTTCCCCCAGAAGAGATCCCAATGATCCAAAATTCTAAATCCCTGCCCCCTGCACCAACTCCTCAGCCACGCATTCAACTGTCATCTCCCTGTACCAACTCCGCAGCCACGCATTCAACTGTCTTCTCCTTTAATTCTTAGCATCACTATCTCGTAACACTGGCAGCAATCCTGAGAACACCACCCTTGAGGTCCTGTTGCTCAGCCTTCTGCTTAGTTCCCGAAACTCACCCTTCAGGACCTCATCCCTCTTCCTGCCTGTGTCGTTGGTCCCAACATGTATCACGACTTCTGGTTGCTTTCCCTCTCGTACCAGGATGTCATGCACCCGGTCAGACACATCCCGGACCCTGGCATCCGGGAGGCAACAAACCATGCGGGATTCCTTCAAACGTCCACAAAATCTCCTGTCTGCCTCCTGACTATAGAGACTCCAATGACGACAGCTCTCCTCCACTCCGTCCCACCCTTCTACACCACAGGGTCAGACTCAGTGCCAGAGGCCCTGCCACCGTGGCTCACTCCTTGGCGGTCGTCCTCACCAACAGTATCCAGGACGGTAAACTTATTATTCAGGGGAATGGCTACACGGGTGCTCTGCACTACCTGTCTACTCTCCTTCGCTTTCCCCCCTCGGACTGTCACCCAACGACCTGCTTCCGGCAGCCTAGGTGTGACTACCTCCCTGTAGCTCTCATCTATGACTGCCTCATTCTCCCTTATGAGTCGAAGGTCATCCGGATTCCTCACACGGTCTTCCAGATCGCCCAGCCACAAGCACCTCTGGCAGATGTGACTCTGCGGGAGACAGGAGTTTCCCCCAAGTCTGCCACATCTCAAAAAAGAGGCACATCACCGTCTCAGGAGGCTTTGTAAAGACTAACTGGGAACAAAACGTCCTCCGCCTCTTCTCGTCGAAGCCTCACGTGTCAAAGCCTCTAATCCCCTCTCCTTCACTGGCCCACTCACTCACTGGCCGCTCTCCACAGGCATTTTACCCCTGACATCTCCTCTGTACCTACTCACCAGCATCCTAAACCTCTGTCCTCTTGTGGCAACCATTTCAGCCCTGGGAAAAAGCTGACTATCCACACGATCAATCCCTCTCATCATCTTATACGCCTCTATCAGGTCACCTCTCATCATCCGTCACCCCAAGAAAAAAACGCCAAATTCACTCAAGCTATTCATTCAAACAATCCGAGCGACATCCTTGTTAATCTCCTCTGCACCCTTTCTATGGCTTCCACATCTTTCCTGTAGTGAGACGACCAGAACTGAGCACAATACTCCAAGTGGGGTCCGACCAGGGTTTTTTCATAGCTGCAACATTACCACTCGGCTCCTAAGTTCCACTCCAGAACTGATGAAAGCCAATACACCGTACGCCTTCCTAACAACAGAGTCAACCTGCGCAACTGCTTTGAGCGTCCTTTGGTCTCGGACCCCAATATCACTCTCATCCTCCACACTGCCAAGAGTCTGACCATTAATAATATATTCTGCCATCATATTTGACCTACCAAAATGAATTATTTCACCCTTCCCTGGGTTGAAATACACCTGCCACTTCTCAGCCCAGTTTTGCCTCCTATCAATGTCCGGCTGAAACCTCTGACAGCCCTCCACATTGTCCACAACACCTTCATTCCTTGTGTGATCAGCAAACATACTAATCCATCCCTCCACTTACACATCCAGGTCATTTATAAAAATCACAAGGAGTACGGGTCCCAGAGCAGATCCCTGAGGCACTCCACCTGTGACCGGCCTCCATGCAGAATATAACCCGTCTACAACCACTCTTTGCCTTCTGTGGGCAAGCTAGTTCTGGATCCACAAAGCAATGTCCCCTTGGATACCATGCCTCTTTACTTTCTCAATAGGCCTTGAATTGGGTACCTTATCAAGTGCCTTGCTGAAATCCAAATGTACTATATCTGCTGCTCTGCCTTCACCAGTGTGTTTAGCCACATCCTCAGAAAATTCAATCAGGCACGTAAGGCACTACATGCCCCTGGCACAGCCATACTAACAACTCCTTATCATATTATACTTCTCCAAATGTTCATAAACCCTGCCCCTCAGGATCTTCTCCATCATCTTCCCAACCACTGAGGTAAGACTCCCTGGTATATAATTTTCTGGGCTCTCTGTACTCCCTTTCCTGAAAAACGGAACATCATTCGAAACCCTCAAATCCTCAGCAACCTTTCCCGTCCCCATTGATGATACAAAGCTCATCGCCAGAGTCTCAGCAATCTGCTCCCTCGCCTCCCACATTAGCCTGGTGTACATCGAATTCGTCCCGGCAACTGATCAAACTTGATATTTTTCAAAAGATCCAGTTCATCCTCTATCTTCATATTTAAATACTCAAGCTTTTCAGTCTACTGCAAATCATCACTACAATCACCAAAATCCTTTTCCATAGTGAATACTGAAGTAAAGTATTCATTGATTTGGTATTGGGAAATTAACCGGATCAGAGTATAAGGCATTTCCTCCGCTATTTCGTCCGGATCCATACACACTTTCCCACTGTCACACTTGATAGGTCCTATTCTTTCACGTCTTATCATCTTGCTCTTCACATACGTTGTATTCCTTGTGGTTTTCCTTAATCCTGCCGCCAAGGCCTTCCCATGGCCTCTTCTATCTCTCCTAATTTCCTTCTTAACCTCCTTTCTGTCAACCTTATAATCATCCAGATCTCTAACCTTAGAGATCTTTAACTCTCTGAACCTTTTGTAAGCTTTTCTTTTCTTCTTGACTAGTATTACAGTCTGTACACCATGTTTCCTGTACCCTACCATAACTTCCCTGTCTCAGATAAAAGTGACTTGACTTGACTTGACTTGACCATCTCCGATCATCAGTGTCACGTCCCACCTCTTTTGCATCCCTCCCTGTCCTTTCTGAAACACCTAAAACCCAGCACTTGAAGTAACCATTCCTGTCATTGAGCCATCCAAGTTTCTGTAGTTGCCACCACATCATATCTCCACGTCCTGACCCACGCTCTAAGCTCATCCGCTTTGTTCACTACACTCCTTGCGTTAAAATAGATACATCTCAAAACTTCGGTCTGAGCGCGTCACTTCTCTATCACCTGCCTATCCTCCCTCTCGAATTGTCTACATGCTTTCTCTGTTTCTGAGTCAACCTCCTTTTCCCCAGTCTTTTCGTTCGCTTCCCACCTACCAACAATTATAATTTAAACTCCCCCGAATAGCCCTAGCAAACCTCCCCGCCAGGATATTGGTCCCCCTGGGATTCAAGTGCAACCAGTCCTTTTTGTACAGTTCACACCTACCCCCAAAAGAGGTATTGATGATCCAGAATTCTGAATCTCTGTCCCCTGTTCCAATCCTTCAGGCACGCATTTATCCTCCACCTCATCCCATTCCTTTTCTCACTGCCGGGTGGCACAGGCAGTAATCCCGAGATTACTACCTTTGAGATCCTGCTTCTCAACTTCCTTCCAAGTAGACTATATTCTGGACCTTTTCTTACCTATTTCGTTGGTGCAAATATGTACCACGACCTCTGGCTGTTCTCCTTCCCGCCGCAAGATAACTTGGGCGTGATCCGAAACATCCCGGACACTGGCACCTGGGAGGTAAACTACCATCCGAGTTTCGTTCCTGGGTCCACAGAATGGCTTGTCTGACCCCCTAACTATAGAGTGCCCTTTCACTATTCTGATAAGGCATGTTCCCCAATCCAGGCATCACCCTCGTACACTTCCCTTGCACACTTTCTGTGGTTTACACGTCTTTCCTCTCGTGAGGTGAGCAGAAATGAGGACAGTGCTGCTGGTGGTGTCTGACGATATAGCTGCTGCATTACGTCTCGGCTTTTAAATTCAATCTTACGGTTGACGAAGGCCAATACACCGTAGGCCTTCTTGACCACAGAGTCAACCTGCGTAGCTGCAATGAGTGTCCTATTGGCTCGGACCCCAAGATCCCTCTAATCCTCTACATTGCCAAGAGTCTTCCCGGTAATACTATATCCTGCTGTCATATATGCCCTATCAAAGTGAACCAGTTTACACTTATATTGGGCGAACTCCATCTTTCACCTCTCAGCCTTTTTTGCATTCCTATCAATGTTCGGCTGTAAACTCTGACAGCTCTCCACACTGTCCACAGCATCCCCAACTTTTCTGTCATCAACAAATTTATTAACCCATCCCTCCACTTCCTCATTCAGGTCATTTGTAAAAATCACGAAGAGTAATGGTCCCAGAACAGATCCTTTGGGCACCCCACTGGTGACCGACCTCCATGCAGACCTCCCTGTCTACAACCTCTCTTTGTCTTCTGTGGGCAAGCCAGTTCTGGATCCACAAAGCAATGTCTCCTTCGATCCCATGCCTCCTTACCTTCTCAAAAAAGCTTTGAATGGGGTACATTATCAAATGCCTTGCTAAAATCCGTATACACTACATCGATGGCTACTGACTACTTCATCAGTGTGTTTAGTCAATTCCTCCAATATTCAATCGGGCTCGTAAGGCGCTTTCCGGCCTTTGATAAAGCAATGTTCAGCGTTCTTATGCCGCTCCAAATGTTCATAAATCCTGCCTCTGAGGATTTTTTTCATCAAATTACTAGCAACTGAAGCATGAATTACTGCTTATAATTTCCTGGGCTAGCCCTATTTCCTGAATAAGGGAACACCATCTACAACCCTCCGATACTCTGGAACCCCTCCTTTCCTAATTGAAGGTGCATAGATCATCGCCAGAAGCTCAGAAATCACCTCGCTCGCCTCCGGAAGAAGCCTGGGGTGCATCCCATCCTGTCCCGGTGACTTATCTAACTTAATGATTTCCAAAACCTCCAGCATATCCCCCTTTTTATTATTATTATTTTGCTCCGCATAACAAAACATCCAATTTCCAGATACAATTACTTTTACATTTCTTCCCCTCATAGATATCAGGTATCAGTACTTCCATCAATATATAGACATCACCACAACATCCTATACAAAAGCGCTTATTAGGCTTATTACAGGCTTACATCAATATACTGCTGGAAGGGTTGCCATGTGTTATGAAAACCATTTCTTTCTGAGTGTACCATATATGTAGAAAAGTCAAAAGGAATGTATTCCTTGATTAATTTACGCCAATTTAGGGGCCTTATCGCCTTATCGGATATCCAACAAAGTAAAATGTTCTCTCTCGCACAAAAAGTCAGGTTGTTAAGAAGTTTTTTTCCGATGTGTGTGTGACACGGATGTGGCAGGAAAACGAACCCAAGTGCAGGACTCTGACGCAGAGGCAGGATCAGGAGGTAAAATCTCTGTAGCGCGTGCAGAATCGAGACCAGGCTGAGTCAGTACCTGGGAGACTTAGTTTACGGAGAGATACGGGGTTAAAGATTGGAGCAAGGTTCCTCTCCCTCTGAGAGTCGACCAACAATCTTGCAAGGGCTGACCGGAGTTGTCGGGGTCTTTTCCTCTGGTGGCTAATGGAAACCAGGTGCTGGTGATTGAGGGTAATTGGGAAAGATTGGGACTCAAGTGTGGGATTTAGGACCAAATCGGGAGGAAAGGGAAGAGGTGGGAAATACCAGCCAGGACCATGACAGTGCGTCAGTAATACGACTGTTGTGTAAGCATAAGAGAAAACACACAGGGTCTAGTTCAAGCTCCATTTTCAGACACTTTTCCATTTCACCCAAAATATCACTCCAGTATGCCTGAACATCGGGACAAGTCTAAAAACAGGTATTTACTTTACATTTAGAACGCATTGGAGAAAACCCGTCTTTAATTTCGGGTGGCGATCTGGAGTCAGATGGGATGCAGAATTTTGAGTTGCAATGCCTTCGTTCTATTACAAATTGAAATTAACTTTGAATTATTACAGATGTCTTCCCAGGTTTCAGCTGTAATTTCTACTCCCAGCTCTTGCTCCCAGACCATTCTCGGTTGCTCAGCCGCTCCACAGGAACATTCCCTCAGGATGCTTTAAAACGTACTGATGGAGACTTCACCCTTTGAGCAAAACACCCGCTTTTCTATGCTAGAACTGCAGAAGTCAGTTAACAATGATGTTTTCTTTTCTGTCTGTATATAATCTCCTATCTGAAAAGAACGAAAAGGATATTTGTTGGGTATGCTAAACGTCGGTAAAATTTGACTAAAATACATCAAACAAATCTTCTCGATGGAAAATACCCTTAGAAATCCAACGTTGAAATACAGAATCCATTGGACCAGGCTGAAAATCAGGGCTGCCGGTTACTGGAGTGAAGGGTGATAATTTCGCAACGTTACTCTGAATTTGTCGCACCACCCTTCAAGTCCTGACTGTATTAATTGTAATTCGATTGCGACAATATTCCTGAGCAAGTATCATCTTAATTAGGAAAAACAAATTAATAAAGCAGGATACCACTTTCACTACTCATGATCAGGCCTCAGTTATCAGAATGACGGTAGAAATTATCTCTTAGAAGTCCCTGAAGTAACTTTCCTGCAACTGAATCGTACTTCCCGACCTGGGGTTTCCGACAGTGTACTTCCCACTAGTCGTGATCAATGGAACACATTTAACCGTCTGTAGTTTTTCCCCTCGACCGTCTGACATCCATCTAAAACCTGGATTATTTTGCTTATGTTTACTTATTATGGAAAAATGAATGTTTGATTTATTTTTCAGATTCGGAAAGGAATCCTTAACATTCCAGATTCTATACTGGAGTCGTGTATTAACCTATCCCGTTGTTTTAACAGAACCTGTTTCCAATGTCATTGTTACATCTGACGCCACCGGACTGATTGAGTACAGCGACACCGTCAGACTAACGTGCTCCGCAAGAGGCACGGATGTCTCTTACCTGTGGCTAGACAAGAATAGCGTGATCATTCCCGGTGGCAGGTTTGAGCTGAGTGCCGATCACAGCACACTCACTGTTTCTGGAGTGCTACGCACAGACGGAAGTTTCACCTGTAGAGCAAGCAACCTGATTAACGAAATCACAAGCGACCCGTTGTATCTCGACGTCTACTGTAAGTGTCCCGAGACTCCGGTAGTAACATGATATTACAAGTCCTGCTGGATAGGGGGATCCGGATGAGTGTGATTATATTAGTGAACAGGTATAAACCACTACGGACTTACACCATAGGATTTGCTCAAAAGTTGATTGGGAGACTGAACCGAGTCCACCCCGGACGCTGGGGATTTAAAAGTCTAACCTGAAATCTGAGTTACATTACGGTGACGATGAAATGACCGCAATTGTTGGTTCGCTTCTGTAGTTCAGGTGAAGGAAATGTGCATTAAAGCCTAGTCTATTCTACCTGTGTCTTCACATAAAACAGTGCGTTTTGAGCATTTCCAATCCCCACAGTTGAAAGGCAATAGTGATGATTATTAAATTTGGTCGGGGTGGACATGTCGGAGGCACAAAACAGGACGTGATATAATTTGCAGAACTGATATCATGTCTGCCTCTTGGACTCTGCTGAGCTTTGAGTACCACTTCAGATCTGCTCATTCAAATCAAAATAATCTCTTCAAAGTTCGAATTTATTCGAGTTTGACTTTATTTCAAAGCAATACAAGCTGATCCGAACTTGGTACATTGAGGGCAAAGATTTTCTTAGACAAATGGACCGTTGAATGTCCAGTGCTGTATAAGGCCGTTTAGGGACTTTGATAATAATTCCGTTCTCCGGAAACTGCACGGGAGGTTCAGAGCGAAAATCGCCCACTGTCCTTAAAGGCCTCGCTACCCCTCTGAGAAATGTCCACCAAACATTGCTTCAGTGCACCTGTGGATGCGGGAAGTTACAGCTTTTAGATCAGGATGAAAATCCCAATGTGCAGTGGTGTTTCAGAGACTGGTCCTCGCCGATAGAGACTAAAACTTGGATATTGAATCTGAAAATGGGCCCGACCACACACGATCTAAATTGGAGAATCCCTATAATTGCACACGTGGTCAGAGACTTGAGACTATGGTTTTCTCCCACGCGACATTCAGCCCGAAAACTGATTACATTAGTTATTGCACCTACACTCCAAGTTGCCTTAATTTATCCCCGCAGAGATACACTGCGTATTTTGCTTGGAAAGGTTCCCTGAATTCTTTCCCACTAACCACACACCTAGAGTAGTTACAAAATGATACGCTTCTGACTGACGTGCATTGCCTCCAGTTTGGAGGAGGAGACGGGCTTGGGGGATTTGAGGCAGCTCTGCAATTCATAGTTTCGTAAGACGCGGATATTATGCCACTGTATCCAGACTCTCCTATTTACCGTGGGCTGCTTCCAGACGAATGCATTCGCCAGTGTGTCGGAGCACCTTGTCTGGTGGTGGGCCGTCTCTCTTCTCCTGCTAAGAAACTCTACTGCATTTCCTGTGCAATTTGTTGCAACCCCTTTTGTCCGTTTGTTTTTTAGACGGACCGGATCGTCCACATATCATCACTCAGCCGGACTCTTCTTTTCAAGTTGCCGGAAATACCATGAGGTTAACATGTTTCACAGAGTCCCGCCCAAATTCTGTATTGAATTGGCAACTGAACGGCGCCCACGTACAAAGTGGGGAACATCTCATCCTCGACAACATCTCTGCGAGCGACACGGGGAAGTACACTTGTGAGGCCTATAACATGTATACAATGAGGGAAAATGCCTCAACCACGCAAATAACTGTGGTCGGTATGTAATTCGTCCCTCCCTTTGTTGAGAAACATGGAAACAAAGAAAAAGCTACAGCACATTCCAGGCCTTTCGGCTCACAAGTTGTGCCGAACATGTCCCTACCTTAGAAATGACTAGGGTTACCTATAGCCCTCTATTTTACCTCTCTAAAAGCCTCTAAAATACCTTATCGTATCGGCCTCGAGCAGCGTTGCCGGCAGTCCATTCCTCGCACTCACCAATCACTGTGTAAAGAAACTTACCCCTGACATCTCCTCTGCACCTGCTCCCCAGCACGTCGACACACAATATCTATCCACAACGGTGCAGCTTGATGAAAAAGAGTATTTATTAAGATGCAAATCTGAATTGTTTTGACCTACAGATTAAATTACAAATGTTTACTTGCTGCAGTTAAGACCAGAAGGCCAGAAGTCATAGGAAGGATGTGTAGACCTTTTGGCCAATGGAGTCTGCTCCGCCATTTCATCATGGTTAATACAATATTCCTCACAGTCCCAATCACAAGCCTTCCCCGCATATTCATTCATGCACTGACCAATCACGAATCTATCATCCTCTGTTTACACTGACAGAACGACATGGCCTCTGCGGCTGCCTATGGAACATAATTCACAGATTCACCACCCTTTCGTGTCTGTTCTAAAAGGATGCCAATCTAATGAAAGGTGGTGCCTTTTGGTATTTAACTCTCCAGCCATAAGAAACATCCTTCCCACATCCACTCCAATAAAGCCTTTCACAATTCGATATGTCTTCATGACGTCACCTTCTTATGAATTCCAGTTGGTAGAGGGCCAAAGCCATTGAATTCTCTTCTTATGAAAAGCCCTTCAATCCTCGTATCATTTTGCTGTACCTTCTTTGAAACCACTCCACTTTTAACACATCCTTTCGACGAACAGTGTCCCAAAGCAGATCACAATACTCCAAGTGAGGCCTCATCAGTGCTTTACAAATATTCAGCATTGCCTCCCTGCTTTTATATGCTCGTACCCTGGTAATGAATGCTAACATTGCATGAGCTCTGATATCCTGAAGGTCCAACATATCACCACTGTATTCCACAGTGAGTCCTGATGCAAAATACTTATTCAGATCACTCACCAATTCGTTGTTGCCGAATACTATCTCTCCACTATCATTTTCCAGCGGCCCGATATCCACCCTCGCTTCTCTTTGTACACTTCAGGTATCTGAAGAAACTTTGTGTATGCTCTCTAAAATATTGGCTGGAGTGGTTTCGCATTCCATCTTGACCTTATGAAACAAATTTCAGTTGCTATCTGTTTTTTTTTAACTTCACAATAATCTAACTTCCCATTAACGATTACTCCATTATATACCGTCCTTCTGGCATTTGTGTTGGCGTTGACTTATCTTGTTCGCCTAGTTTATGTCATCTTCTCCTTAGAATATTTCTTCTCCTCTGCCGCCATCCCTGCCACTGTTCTTTTTCAATCAAATCTGGCCAACCCCTTCCTCGTGTTTCTCTCATTACTTTTACCCCACTGGTTCATCTGACTTCAGCTTCTCCTTCACAAATTAGCCACGTATTAAATACGAAATCTCCTTACTTTTGGCCTGTCACATGATTCACAAGGCAATCAAACTGTAGCCAAGTGCAATTCTGTTTTGGTCTGCTTTGATAGATAATGTATATTCTGACTGCAGGAAAATCCAAGCATTGGGGAATCTCTGAAACGTGAATAGGTCACTCAGCGTCCCCTTGCGTAACAGCAGTAAAACTTCCAACACGTTGCCGGAGCTTACCTCAAGCTGGAATCTGACTTGATACCGAAACACACAGGGATGAGAGCTAGGAATGGCGACTATATTGAGTTGGCAGCATGCAAATATTATGTACATGTTGTAGATAAAAGCAAGTGTGAAACTATTTGTATTTTAATTGCATTTTCAGAACCAGTGACCGGGGTTACTGTGGTTGCCAGTGATTCCACTCCCCTGGAAAACCTCGATACCATCGCACTGAGTTGTGACGCGTCGGGCACTGTTCAGACACGGACATGGTACAAGGACAACCAACCCATCCAGGAAAACGGCAGAATATTTACATCTTTCGACAAGGCGAAACTGACTATAATCAGTGTGAACAGAAACGACGCAGGGGCGTACAAATGCATCGCCAGCAACTCTTTCAGCAGTGACGCTGGAGCGACCTACGTGCAAGTTTACTGTAAGTTCACAGTCAGTCAACCGCGTTCTTTTGTATCAGATGTGACATTTATCAACATCTATTTTGATTGTAGAGATGGACCAGAGAAGGTCAGAATTTCCCGGATCCAACAGGATATTATTCCAATCAACATTTTTTTTTTTTCATTTTAGAGATGTACCAGCGAAAGTCAGAATTTCCCGGATCCAACAGGATATTATTCCAATCAACATTTTTTTTTCATTATATAGATGGACCAGAGAAGGTCAGAATTGTACCGGAGCTTCCAGTTTGTCCAATATTGTGTCAAACCTGACATTAACTTGCTTTGCTCTGTTAGTCCCCTGGGGTATATATGCATGGTACAACCGGGACAATCTCCTGCAGGCCGGGCATGAACTCACCCTAGTGTCAGTAAGCTCGGTTGACGTTGGGAGTTATACATGTCGGGTTACTAACGGCGTAACCAACAGGACCAGTTATCTCACTGTCCATGTCACCGCACAAGGTGAGTGAGTGAGTCTCTCATTCGTCCATGTAAACCCGATGATCAAAGATCCAAACCATTTTCCTCTCACGATCTCCTCACGCCGTACCTTCACTTCTCCTTCGAAAAGGTCTACCAGAATAAAATAATAATTGATTTCAATGGATGCAAAGTCGAGGACAGCGACCACAACGTTGCGGAGCTTGGATAAATAATCGTTTCTAAAAAAAGATATGTTTTTGCAATGCACAATTTATTTTTATTTCCTGTGTTAGCACCAAATACAGATGACAATAACACCCTCGGCTCTGGCGCGATCGTGGGCATTGTACTTGGTTTACTTGTCATGGGCCTGATCGGCGGAGTCAGCGGATGGTTGATCGCGAGGAAATCTGGCCGGTAAACACATTTCTCTCCGAATCTCGTTTCTACCATTAATCATTGCTTAAGAACTTCGGCAGAAACGATTTTAGCTGGGATCAAGGGCCATCTATGGACAGAATCAGCATTCCGCCTTCAAGGCGAAGTTGTTTGTCTGAAATAGTTTTCCGTTCATCAATATTTGAGTGAACAGCATTAGATATCAAAAAAGCCAATGCAATTTTCTCCACTTAACCCATTATTTTCACTGTCGTTGAGATCGAGAAGGACTGGAATAGGGCATCCGATATCCGGAACAGTATCAAGCAATAACCAGAGAGAATCAAATGTAATTATCAGTGCAGGAAAGTAACCTCCTGACGAATCCATGTTTCGACCTTTGTTTCTGTTTGTTCAGGGTCAAGAATTCAGCGCCACCCCAATATGAGACGAGCAGGAATTTTGGAAAAAATAGTGAGTGAACTCCGTTTCAACTGTTCTATTACTGGGCTCTTGGAAATATAATCATTTGATGGAAATATGGGAGTTCATTGTGCACGGAAGCTGGAAGTTTTTAACCTCTCGAATGGTCACAAATTATGCGACCTTTGCCGCTGAATTTTCCATTTAAACAAGGTGGTATTTTCTGCTCAAGATTACATTATCAACGGGGGAATGGAATATAAGTTAATTTCCCTTCATGTTGATGAATATCGGCCTTGACTTCCTGGTTCTGGCGATTGGTGGGACTGAAGCTCATGCTGTTAATGGCGCTTTGTTTTGGGTCGGATTGACGTCGGCTGTGTTCAACAACGGCTCCTGATGCTCTACGCCGCTGTGACATATCTGTTTATCCCCCACAGGCACCTTGGATACAAACACCATGAACGCATCGCCAAGCGATGTGAAATTCCCGAGGAATGAACAGGTAAGAATGGTCATGATTTCAGCCATTGGTTTGCAAAGGGAAGGTGAGAACATAAGTAATGTGACCGGTAGAGCCCATTGGGCCATTCCGTTCTCATTGGGCATTTAATAAGATCCTGGATGATCGATCCCAGATCTCATGTTCAGTTAATTGATTAACAGCACATCATATTCCGCAAAGTAGACCCAGTCCTTATCCCACAGGTATTTTTGTTCAGTTCCCTCTTATTCTGTTGTCCACTCTGGCCTCTTATCTCTTCTCCTCATCTGCCCTTCAACTCCCGCTGGTGCACCTCCTTCTTCCCATTCTCCTGTGGCACACTCGCCTCTGCAATCTGATTACTTTTTCTTCAGCCTTTCGCATTCCGACTCATCAGGCCTCACCTATCAGCTCCCAGCCTGTCCTCCTCCCCCTGCACAACATTTTGTTCAGGCGTCTTCCTGCCCCCTTCCCAGCCCAGCAGAAGGGTTCAGCACAAAATGTAAACGGATCTGTAAATTCTATTAATACAGCCCGATTCACTGAATTCCTCCGGCATTTTGAGCGTGTTACTCTGGGCTTCCAGCACCTGCAGAATTTTCCACACAATCCCCCAGAATCCCTAATTCCTGTACAATGCAAAGTCGTACCCTACTCTTTCATGAAAGAGTCTTTTATAATGTCCGATCAATGTGAGTAACGGCGGAGACTCCACAATCACACACAGAGTGAAGCCAGCGTCAGGTTTGAACATTTCTGTCTGTGATCAACAGTGATCTCTGTGAGCGTTTAAAAGAAATAGCAGCTTTCGGTAAACAGCCTGACGCCACGGGTCCACATCCCCAATCGGCCACGTACACGTTCTCATTCAGATTTATCTCTCAAGGTGAATGGATCTGAATCGCCTAATGAACGTTCTGATCCAGGAAAATCTCTCAGCAGGAATGGCTCTGAAGGGGAATTCCTCCTCAAGTAAAATTCATCATGCTCCTGTGTGACTGAATATTGACAATGATTGAGTGACATTCGGAAGTATTCCTGATGTCAGAGACATTATATGTATTGCACTCACACTGACTCAGAAACACGCGGTGCATCGGACGGTGAACGATGCCAATCAGATACAAGCAGCAACGAGTATGAACATTGATACCCTCGGGGCTTATATGTGCAGAATCAGAAAACAATTATTGTTCACTTTTTAAAAGTCACGACAAAAAACCGCCTTTTTCTCTTCGCAGAGAGCAAGTAACAAGGCACAGGGTGAACGCCACACTAATAAGGTAAGAGAAATATTTGCGTCAATCTCTTTTTTAAGTAACAGTTTCCACTTCATTGAGTAAGAAACAGACCCTGAAGTGAGACATCCGATAGTCTACACTGTCGAGAACAGCAGTGAATGCAATTACTATAATAAGGGGAAGATTAATGGGAAGCAGAAAGGGAAGAAGGTAGAATAGTCACCGGAACCAAATGGGTGAGATGATCTACACCTCAGGATTCCGAAATAGGCCGCTGAAAATGTAGTGGATGAATTAGCACTGAATTCAAAGTTTCACGTTGTTGTTGAGCTGCTCTGGAGGGACTGGAATGTTTCAAAAATCAGTCTGCTCCTCGTGAAGAAAGGGGCTCAAGTAACAGGATGCCTTTATATTACACGATGAACGAAGCGGTTTCGGGACAGTTGGAGGGAGGAGATAAAAGGGGTCGCAGGCAGAAATGATTGCCCCTGCGAACATCTTGCCTGACAATGCTGCTGGAATTCTTGGGGGAAATAACATGCGCAATCGACAACAAAGGCTCTGAGAGAGCTGTGCCCCTGGACTTTCAGAAGCCCTTTCACAAGTCAACGCACATCGGGCCACTGAATATAAGAGCACGTGGTATTACATGGCGGAAAACAGCATCAACAGAGGTTTCGCCGTCTGGAAGGAAGGGAAGTGTCGGATTGAATGGGATATGTTTCCAATGGGCTGCCGATGACCACTGCTGTTCTGTGGGAGTCGGTGTTCTGTCGTCACTTTCCACGTTTTCAGTCAATAATCTTGAAAACCAAGTTAGGGGGTTAGTGGCCAGAATGGGGCACGATACAAAGATAGTTACAGGCGTTGTGCAGGAGTCGGGTAACAGCGGGTTTGTAGAAGGTGTTGGAAAAATGAGGGTAACAGACAGAGAGGGACAAATAAAACCCGGTACACGGAAGCATTTGATTGTGCCCTTTGACAGGAGGAGTGAAGACGTGGTCTGTTTCCCAAAGTTGATCGAATTTATAAACCGGAGATGAAAATCGACATTGGTGTTGTAGCGCAGGATTCCTGAACGTTTAACTTTTTTGTTGAATTAGTGGTAAGGAAGGAAGGAAATTGCAGTTTTGTGATTGCATTTGACACATATGGAACACAAAAATAAAACGATGGGATTCCTGCGATTTTAAAGGCATCTTAAATGCATAACTGGCGTTAAGGAGTCTTATATAATGTCCGATCAATGGGAGCATCGGCGGAGACTCCACAATCACACTCAGAGTGAAGCCAGGGTCAGGATTGTACATTTCTGTCTGTGATCAACAGTGATCTCTGTGAGCGTTTAATAGAAACAGCAGCCTCCGGTAAACAGCCTGAGGCCACGGGTCCACATCCCCAACCGCCACGTACACGTTCTTATTCAGATTTATCTCTCAAGGTGAATGGATCTGAATCCGCCTGGTGAACGTTCTGATCCAGGAAAATCTCTCAGCAGGAATGGTTCTGAAGGCGAATTCCTCCTCAAGTAAAATTCATCATGCTCCTGTGTGACTGAATATTGACGAATGATAGAGTGACTTTCGGAAGCATTCCTGATGTCAGAGACATTATATGTTTTGCATTCACATTGACTCAGAAACACGCGGTGCAACGAACGGTGAACGATGCCAATTAGATACAAGCAGCAACGAATGTGTACATTGATACCCTCGGGGCTTATATGTGCAGAGTCAGAAAATAATTATTGTTCACTTGTTTAAAGTCAAGATAAAAAAATAACTTTTATCTATTCGCAGAGAGCAAGTAACAATGCACAGAGGGAACGCCACTCTTATAAGGTAAGAGAAATATTAGCGTCAGTCTCTTTTTGAAGTAACTGTTTCAATTCATTGAGTAAGGAACAGACCCTGAAGTGAGACATCCGATTGTCTTCACTGTCGAGCACAGCAGTAATATGTCAGTGTCAGGACCCGGAAGTGATTGCAGTCAATATGATAAGGGGAAGATTCATGCGAAGATGAAAGGGAAGAAGGTAGATCAGTCACCGGGACAAAAAGGGCGAGGTGATCTACACCTCAGGATTCCGAAATAGGCCACTGAAAATGTACTGGATGAATTGGCACTGATATTCAAAGTTTCACGTTGTTGTTGAGCTGCTCTGGAGGGACTGGAAAGTTTCAAAAATCAGTCTGCTCCTCGTGAAGAAAGGGGCTCAAGTAACAGGATGCCTTTATATTACACGATGAACGAAGCGGTTTCAGGACAGTTGGAGGGAGGAGATAAAAGGGGTCGCAGGCAGAAATGATTGCCCCTGCGAACATCTTGCCTGACAATGCTGCTGGAATTCTTGGAGGAATTAACATGCGCAAGCGACAACAAAGGCTCTGAGAGAGCTGTGCGCCTGGACTTGCAGAAGGCCTTTCACAAGTCAACGCACATCGGTCCACTGAATATAAGAGCGCGTAGTATTACTTAGCAGAAAACAGTATGAACAGAGGTTTCCCGGACTGGAAGTAAGGGAAGTGTCGGATTGAATGGGATATGTTTCAACGGGCTGCCGATGACCAGTGCTGTTCTGTGGCAGTCGGTGTTCTGCCTCCACTTTCCACGTTTTCAGTCAATAATCTTGAAAACGAAGTTGGGGGGTTAGTGGACAGGATTGGGCACGATACAAAGATAGTTACAGGCGGTGTGCAGGACTCCGGAAGCAGCGGATCAGTAGAGGGAGTAGGAACATTGAGGGTAACAGACAAACAGGGGCAAATAAAACCCTGTACACGGAAGCATTTGTTTGTACACTGTGACAGGAGTAGTGAAGACGTCGTCTGTTTTCCAAAGTTGATCGCATTTATAAATCGGAGGTGAAAATCGACATTGGTGTTGTAGTGCAAGATTCCTGAACGTTTATATTTTGTTGAATTAGTGGTAAGGAAGGAACGGATTAGCAGTGTTATGATTGCTTTTGACAGATACGGAATACACAAACGAAACGATGGGATCCCTGAAGTTTTAAAGGCATTTTAAAAGCATAACTGGCATTAAAGAGTCTTTTATAATGTCCGATCAATGTGAGCATCGGCGGAGACTCCACAATCACACTCAGAGTGAAACCAGGGTCAGATTTCTCATTTCTGTCTGTGATCAACAGAGATATCTTAGACCGTTTAACAGAAATAGCAGCTTCCGGCAAACAGCCTGACGCCACGGGTCCACATCCCCAATCGGCCACTTTCACGTTCTCAATCAGATTTATCACTCAAGGTGAATGGATCTGAATTCGTCTCCTGAACGTTCTGATCCAGGGAAATCTCTCAGCAGGAATGGTTCTGAAGGCGAATTCCTCCTCAAGTAAAATTCATCATGCTCCTTTGTGACTGAATATTGACGAATGATTGAGTGACTTTCGGAAGCATTCCTGATGTCAGAGACATTATATGTTTTGCATTCACATTGACTCAGAAACACGCGGTGCATCGAACGGTGAACGATGCCAATTAGATACAAGCAGCAACGAATGTGTACATTGATACCCTCTGGGCATATATGTGCAGAGTCAGAAAATAATTATTGTTCACGTTTAAAGTCACGATAGAAAAATAACTTTTATCTATTCGCAGAGAGCAAGTAACAAGGCACAGGTTGACCGCCACACTTATAAGGTAAGAGAAATATTTGCGTCAATCTCTTTTTTAAGTAACAGTTTCCACTTCACTGAGTAAGAAACAGACCCTGAAGTGAGACATCCGATAGTCTGCACTGTCGAGCACAGCAGTAATATGTCAGTGTCAGGACCCGGAAGTATTTGCAGTCACTATAATAAAGGGAAGATTGATGGGAAGCTGAAAGGGAAGAAGGTAGATCAGTCACCGGGACTAAATGGGCGAGATGATCTACACCTCAGGATTCCGAAATTGGCCGCTGAAAATGTAGTGGATGAATTAGCCCTGATAGTCAAAGTTGCACGTTGTTGTTGAGCTGCTCTGGAGGGACTGGAATGTTTCAAAAATCAGTCTGCTGCTCGTGAAGAAAGGGGCTCAAGTAACAGGATGCCTTTATATTACACGATGAACGAAGCGGTTTCGGGACAGTTGTAGGTACGAGATAAAAGGGGTCGCAGGCAGCAATGATTGCCCCTGCGAACATCTTGCCTGACAATGCTGCTGGAATTCTTGGAGGAATTAACATGCGCAAGCGACAACAAAGGCTCTGAGAGAGCTGTGCGCCTGGACTTTCAGAAGGCCTTTCACAAGTCAACGCACATCGGGCCACTGAATATAAGAGCGCGTGGTGTTACTTAGCGGAAAACAGTATGAACAGCGGTTTCCCGGACTGGAAGTAAGGGAAGTGTCGGATTGAATGGGATATGTTTCAACGGGCTGCCGATGACCAGTGATGTTCTGTGGCAGTCGGTCTTCTGCCTCCACTTTCAACGTTTTCAGTCAATAATCTTGAAAACGAAGTTGGGGGGTTAGTGTCCAGGATTGGGCACGATACAAAGATCGTTACAGGTGGTGTGCAGAACTCCGGAAGCAGCGGGTCAGCGGAAGATGTTGTAACATTGAGGGTAACAGACAAAAAGGGGCAAATAAAACCCTGTACACGGAAGCATTTGTTTGTACACTGTGACAGGAGGAGTGAAGTCGTCGTCTGTTTTCCAAAGTTGATCGTATTTGTAAATCGGAGGTGAAAATCGACATTGGTGTTGTAGTGCAAGATTCCTGACGTTTAACTTTTTTGTTGAATTAGTGGTAAGGTAGGAAATAAATTGCAGAGTTATGATTGTTTTTGACAGATATGGAATACATAAACGAAACGATGGGATCCCTGAGATTTTAAAGGCATTTTAAAAGCATAACTGGCATTAAAGTGGCTTTTATAATGTCCGATCAACATGAGCATCGGCGGAGACTCTACAATCACACACAGAGTGAAACCAGGGTCAGATTTTTTTTATTTCTGACTTTGATCAACAGAGATATCTCAGACCGTTTAAAAGCAATAGTAGCTTCCGGCAAACAGCCTGAGGCCACAGGTCGACATCCCCAATCTGCCACGTTCACGTTCTCAATCAGATTTATCTCTGAAGGTGAATGGAACTGAATTCGCCGAATGAACGTTCTGATCCAGGGAAATCTCTCAGCAGGAATGGCTCTGAAGGCGAATTCCTCCTCAAGTAAAATTCATCATGCTCCTGTGTGACTGAATATTGACGAATGATTGAGTGACATTCGGAAGCATTCCTGATGTCAGAGACATTATATGTTTTGCACTCACACTGACTCAGAAACACGCGGTGCATCGAACGGTGAACGATGCCAATCAGATACAAGCAGCAACGAATGTGTACATTGATACCCTCGGGGCATATATGTGCAGAGTCAGAAAATAATTATTGTTCACTTGTTTATAGTCACGATAAAAAATAACTATTACCTCTTCGCAGAGAGCAAGTAACAAGGCACAGGGTGACAGCCACACTTATAAGGTAAGAGAAATACTTGCGTCAATCTCTTTTTTAAGTAACAGTTTCCACTTCATTGAGTAAGAAACAGACCCTGAAGTGAGACATCCGATAGTCTGCACTGTAGAGCACAGCAGTTATATGTCAGTGTCAGGACACGGAAGTGATTGTAGTCACTATAATAAGGTGAAGATTCATGGGAAGCTGGAAGGGAAAAAGGTAGAACAGTCACCAGGACCAAAAGGGCGAGATGATCTCCACCTCAGGATTCCGAAATGTGCCGCTGAAGATGTGGTGGATGAATTAGCACTGTTATTCGAAGTTTCACGTTGTCGTTGAACTGAACTTGGGGAGTGGGAAGTTGCAAATATCAGTCTGTTCTTCATGAAGAAAGGGGTTCAGATGACAGGGTGGCGTTAGATTACACGATGAACGAAGAGGTTTCCGGACAATGCGAGGCAGGAGACCAAGCGGGTCGCAGGCAGCCATATTTGCCCCTGCGACCATCTTGCCTGGCAATGCTGCTGGAATTCTTGGAGGAAATAACATGCGCAATCGACAAAAAAGGCTCTGAGAGAGCTGTGCGCCTGGACTTTCAGAAGGCCTTTAACAAGTTAACGCACATCGGTCCACTGAATGTAAGAGCGCGTGGTGTTACATGGCGGAAAACAGTATGAACAGAGGTTTCGCCGACTGGAAGGAAGGAAAGAGTCGGATTGAATGGGGCATGTTTCCAATGGGCTGCCGATTGCCAGTGCTGTTCTGTGGCTGCCGGTGTTCTGCCGCCACTTTACACGTTTTCAGTCAATAATCTTGAAAACGAGCTTGAGGGGTTAGTGGCCAGGATTGGGCACGATACAAAGTTAGTTGCTGGCGGTGTGCAGGACTGAGGTAGCAGCGGATCAGTAGAGGGAGAAGGAACATTGAGGGTAACAGACAAACTGGGGCAAATAAAACCCTGTACACGGAAGCATTTGTTTGTACACTGTGACAGGAGTAGTGAAGACGTCGTCTGTTTTCCAAGGTTGATCGTAATTGTAAATCGGAGGTGAAAATCGACATTGGTGTTGCAGTGCAGGATTCCTGAACGTATAACTTTTTTGTTGAATTAGCGGTAAGAAAGGAAGGGAATTGTAGTGTTATGATTGCTTTTGACAGATACGGAACACACAAACGAAACGGTGGGATCCCTGCGGTTTTACAGGCATCTTAAATGCATAACTGGCATTAAAGAGTCTTTTATAATGTCCGATCAATGTGAGCATCGGCGGAGACTCCACAATCGCACTCAGGGTGAAACCACGGTCAGGATTGTACATTTCTGTCTGTGATCAACAGCGATATCTCAGACCGCTTAAAAGAAATAGCAGCTTCCGGCAAACAGCCTGAGGCCACAGTTCGACATCCCCAATCTGCCACGTACACGTTCTCATTCAGATTTATCTCTCAAGGTGAATGGATCTCAATTCGCCTGGTGAAAGTTCTGATCCAGGGAAATCTCTCAGCAGGAATGGTTCTGAAGGCGAATTCCTCCTCAAGTAAAATTCATCATGCTCCTGTGTGACTGAATATTGACGAAAGTTTGAGTGACATTCGGAAGCATTCCTGATGTCAGAGGCATTATATGTTTTGCACTCACATTGACTCAGAAACACGCGGTGCATCGAACGGTGAACGATGCCAATTAGATACAAGCAGCAACGAATGTGTACATTGATACCCTCGGGGCTTATATGTGCGGAGTCAGAAAATAATTATTGTTCACTTGTTTAAAGTCACGATAAAAAAATAACTTTTATCTATTCGCAGAGAGCAAGTAACAAGGCACAGGTTGACCGCCACACTGATAATGTAAGAGAAATATTTGCGTCAATCTCTTTTTTAAGTAACAGTTTCCACTTCATTGAGTAAGAAACAGACCCTGAAGTGAGACATCCGATAGTCTGCACTGTCGAGCACAGCAGTAATATGTCAGTGTCAGGACCCGGAAGTGATTGCAGTCACTATAATAAGAGGAAGATTCATGGGAAGCTGAAAGGGAAGAAGGTAGATCAGTCACCGGGACTAAATGGGCGAGATGATCTACACCTCAGGATTCCGAAATTGGCCGCTGAAAATGTAATGGATGAATTAGTCCTGATAGCCAAAGTTGCACGTTGTTGTTGAGCTGCTCTGGAGGGACTGGAATGTTTCAAAAATCAGTCTGCTGCTCGTGAAGAAAGGGGCTCAAGTAACAGGATGCCTTTATATTACACAATGAACGAAGCGGTTTCGGGACAGTTGGAGGGAGGAGATAAAAGGGGTCGCAGGCAGAAATGATTGCCCCTGCGAACATCTTGCCTGACAATGCTGCTGGAATTCTTGGGGGAAATAACATGCGCAATCGACAACAAAGGCTCTGAGAGAGCTGTGCGCCTGGACTTTCAGAAGCCCTTTCACAAGTCAACGCACATCGGGCCACTGAATATAAGAGCGCGTGGTGTTACTTAGCGGAAAACAGTATGAGCAGCGGTTTCCCGGACTGGAAGTAAGGGAAGTGTCGGATTGAATGGGGTATGTTTCAACGGGCTGCCGATGACCAGTGCTGTTCTGTGGCAGTCGGTCTTCTGCCTCCACTTTCCACGTTTTCAGTCAATAATCTTGAAAACGAAGTTGGGGGGTTAGTGTCCAGGAGTGGGCACGATACAAAGATCGTTACAGGTGGTGTGCAGGGCTCCGGAAGCAGCGGTTCAGCGGAAGATGTTGGAACATTGAGGGTAACGGACAAAAAGGGGCAAATAAAACCCTGTGCACGGAAGCATTTGTTTGTACACTGTGACAGGAGGAGTGAAGTCGTCGTCTGTTTTCCAAAGTTGATCGTATTTGTAAATCGGAGGTGAAAATCGACATTGGTGTTGTAGTGCAAGATTCCTGACGTTTAACTTTTTTGTTGAAATAGTGGCAAGGAAGGAAATAAATTGCAGTGTTATGATTGCTTTTGACAGATATGGAATACACAAACGAAACGATGGGATCCCTGAGATTTTAAAGGCATTTTAAAAGCATAACTGGCATTAAAGTGGCTTTTATAATGTACGATCAATGTGAGCATCGGCGGAGACTCCACAATCACACTAAGGGTGAAACCAGGGTCAGGATTGTAAATTTCTGTCTGTGATCAACAGAGATATCTCAGACCGTTTAACAGAAATAGCAGCTTCCGGCAAACAGCCTGACGCCACGGGTCCACATCCCCAGTCGGCCACTTACACGTTCTCAATCAGATTTATCTCTCAAGGTGAATGGATCTGAATTCGTCTCCTGAACGTTCTGATCCAGGGAAATCTCTCAGCAGGAATGGTTCTGAAGGCGAATTCCTCCTCAAGTAAAATTCATCATGCTCCTGTGTGACTGAATATTGACGAATGATTGAGTGACTTTCGGAAGCATTCCTGATGTCAGAGACATTATATGTCTTGCACTCACACTGACACAGAAACACGCGGTGCATCGAACGGTGAACGATGCCAGTCAGATACAAGCAGCAACGAATGTGTACATTGATACCCTCGGGGCATATATGTGCAGAGTCAGAAAACAATTATTGTTCACTTGTTTAAAGTCACGATAAAAAAATCTTTTTTCCTCTTCGCAGAGAGAACGTATCAATGTACAGGGTGAACGCTACACTTATAAGGTAAGAGGAATATTTGCGTCAATCTCTTTTTGACTGAACTGTTTCCATTCATTGAGTAAGAAACAGACCCTGAAGTGAGACATCCGATAGTCTGCACTGTCGGGCGTAGCAGTAATATGTCAGTGTCAGGACCCGGAAGTGATTGCAGTCACTATCGTAAGGGGAAGTTTCATGGGAATCTGAAAGTGAAGAAGGTAGATCAGTCACCGGGACTAAATGGGCGAGATGATCTACACCTCTTTATTCCGAAATGCGGCGCTGAAGATGTAGTGGGTATGTTAGCACTGATATTCAAAGTTTCACGTTGTTGTTGAGCTGTTAATGGGTGGACTGGAAAGTTTCAAATATCAGTCTGCTCCTCATGAAGAAAGGGACTCAAATGGCAGTGTGTCATGGGGAACAGACAAACAAAGACAGATAAAATCTAGTATATGGAGGAATTTGTTGTGTACTTTGACAGGAGAAGTGAAGCGGTAGTCTATTTTCCAAAAGGGATCGAATTTATAAATCGGACATGTAAATCGACTTTGGTGTTGCAGTGTAGTATTCCTGACTGTTTATCTCTTATGTTGAATTAGTGGTCACGAAGGAAGGAAAATGAAATGTTGTGATTTATTTTGACAGTTACGGAACACAGAAATGAAACGATGGGATTCCCGGGATTTTAAAAGCATTTTAAAGGCATAACTTGCATAGCGTATATAGAAGGAATGGAAACAACCAGTAGTGTCGTGGAACATATTAAATACGAGGAGGTGTTTGCTGCCTTACAACGAGTAAAGATAGATAGACCTTGAGAGAGACTAGCATCGAATCTGCAGGGGCTCTGGCAGTAAATTTAAAATGTCCTTTGCTACGGGTGCCTGTCGGAGGATTGGAGGGTAGCTCATGTTCTTCCGTTCTTTAAAAAAAAGCTCCAAAAGTACACCAGGTAATTACAGGTCGGTAAATTAGTCGTCGGTAAATTATTGGAAGGTTTTCTGAGAGATTAGATATTCGAGTATTTGGACGACCAAGTGCTAATTTGGATTAGTCAGCACGGCTTTGCGCGTTGTAGATCGAGTTTAACGAATCCCGTAGAGTTTTTCTAGGAGGTTACCTAGAAGGTAGATGAAGGAATGGCTGTGGATGTTGTCTACATGAACTTTAGTAAGACTTTTGACAAGATCCCAAATGGGAGGTTAGTTCAGAAGGTTCAGACAGTAGGTATCCATGGAGAGTTTGTAGATTGGATTCGAAATTGGCTGTGTGTGAGAAGACAGAGAGTGGTAGTGGATCGTTGCTTCTCAGACTGGAGGCCTGTGACTAGTGGTGTGTCTCAGGGATCTGTGCTGGGACCATTGTTGTTTGTTGTCTATATCAATGATCTAGATGATAGTGTTAAATTGGAGCAAGATCTGGTGGGTGAGAAGTGGATCGAGGTGAGAGTCTTTGATGGGCGGTTGTGACGGTCAGAGACTGGATATGATGTAAGAAAATGTATTAAAGAATCTCTACTGTCATCTGCTGAATGATAAACAGTGAATTGTGTATATAAAGAGTCGATCGTGGAGGGTGCGATGGGAGCGGACCCGTGACAGAGGCTTCCAGTTAAGCGCGGCTGATTGGAAGATACGAGTGACGACAGAAGCGCAAGCATGGTGAGCACGGCAGAGGTTGGGTGATGGGCAGTGGTAATAATGTGACATGCAGAAGCAGGAAAACCATGGGATTCCTGGAGGGTGAAAATGAGAGCAGATGCGCACTTTGAGCGAGTAGACAGTGTGTGTGTGTGTGTGTGTGTGTGTGTGTGTGTGTGTGTGTGTGTGTGTGTGTGTGTGTGTGTGTGTGTGTGTGTGTGTGTGTGTGTGGGTGTGTGAGATGCAAGATGGAGGTCACAGGAGGGAGGGTAATTCAGGTCAGTAACAGGGGGAGGGAGTGTTTGCTGCGTGCAGGCGGTCCTAGGGAGCTCCGAAGGTAGATTGCAGCTGGAGCTCACGTGTTTTGTTTTGAGAATTACAGAAAAGAAACACCCCTCCAGCATATGTCGTGAAATCTGTTACCTCAGCGGCAGCAGTGCAAGCAATGCATCATAATATAGAAAACAAATAACTGAGGGTAAATAATTACAGACAGAAAAGATATGTACATAAAATATTTAAATTAAAATGAATTCAAAAAGTGAGGTAATGTTTATGGGTCAATGTCCAATTAGTAATCGTATTGCCGAGGGGACGAATCAGTTCTTGAAGCGTTGAGGGTGTGACTTCAGGCTTCTGTACCTCCTAACAGATGGCAGCAGTGAGAGGAGGGGATGCCTTGGATGCCAGGCTTCCTTTCCGACGGATGCCCCCTTTCTGCGGCAAAGCTCCTTGAAGATGTCTCGGAGACTGCAGAGGCTGGTGTCCATGATGATTTTACAGCTTCCAGTAGCTTCTTACGACCCTCCGCAGTTTGCAATCATCCCTCCACCACCCCCGATATGGCACTGCGGCCTGTCAGAATCCTCACCACGGCACATCTGTGGAAGGTTTCCAGTGTTTTATGTGATAAAGCCAGTATCTTCAAACTCCTTATAAAATATAGCCGCATCGATGTGTTGGGACCAGGTTTGATCCTCTGAGATGCTGACGCCGAGGAATTTAAAATTGCATACTTTCTCCACTTCTCAATCTGCTTTTCGTGGACCAGCTTGGAGTATTCGTTTGTCCTTATGGTGTAGTTTTTTTTTTTTTGGCCAGGATCTATTCTAACAGTAGCTGGACCTTCCTGATGCAAGTGTATTTGTTCAGCAATTAATTGAAACAACTGGACTGTACAGAGATCTCCAAAAACATGCCTCTTTTTAAGTAATTCTGTGGCTTCTGAAACGAACTGATCGCATCAAAATGATCTGGCCTGTCGTATTAACGGTGGGGGGGGGATATTCATTCAATCAATTATTTTGTGTTTATTTTTCTTGTTAATTAAGATTGCTTTGTGGAGATCGGTTTTCACTTTAATCCAAGATACACACACTCACACACACACACACACACACACACACACACACACACACACACACACACACACACACACACACACACACACACACACACACACACGCGCACACACACGCACACGCACACACACACGCACACACTCATTGCTGTTACTGATCTGTGTCACAAATGGCGAATTCAATCCACTGTGATTGAATGCCGTACAGTAATAGATCATGAAAGCGGGTGAATACTTTATCTGGACACTGTAGGTGGTGGATTTTACATTTTTCTCATGAGATTGAATGAAACCTGTAGCAAACTAGTGTAGTTGATGCTCTTATTTCCAGATTCATGTTTCAATCGTAAATCAGTTTAAATCCATCTTTTCCATGTGTTTTCTTTTCTTTGAGAAATTCCCCTGTTTCTCAGTCGGGGAGAAGGAAAGAATGAATATCAATGAATATCCTGTCGGGGAGGTTTGTTAATTCTATTGGGGAGGGTTCAAGCTACATATACAGGGGCGGGGGAACGGAGAGAAGAGGCAGAGGATCGGGCGGTTGGTGCACAAGTAGAGACAGTATGCAGGGAATTTGTGAGGGAAGACTGACTGATGATAGAACAGGGATTCACTCAGCCTAATGGTCTGAGATGCGTCTAGTTTCATACACGGAGCATCATACACAAGGCGAATGCACTTAGAGCGCGGATCAATACGTAGGACTATGACGTTGTGGCCGTCACAGAGACGTCGATTTCTCAGTGGCCGGAATGTGGAGCGTGCCGGGCTTTAGACGTTTGAAAAAGAAACGAAAGGAGGCGAAAGAGGTGAGGGCATGGCATTGCTAATCAAGGATATTGTCGGGGCTGCAGAAAAGGAGGAGTTCATGAAAGGATGATCCACTGAGTCAGCGTGGGTGGAAAGCAGAAACAGGAGGGAGGTAAAATCTCTATTGTGTGTTATTATAAACACCCCCACCCCAATCCTAACAGGGGCATCGAGGAGCAAATAGAGAAACAAATTGTGGAGCAGTGAAATAAAAATGGGGTTGTTCTGATGGGAGATCTTAACTTTCCTAATATTGACTGGCGTCTCCTTCGAGCAAGACGTTTAGATGAGGTGCAGTTTGTTGGATGTGCTGGGGAAGTTTCCCTGACGCAATATGTAGACAGGCCAAATGGGGGAGAGGCTGTACCTGACTTGATTTTGGAATATTGACATTGTGGGGTGTCAGACCTCTCGGTAGGAGAGCATTTTAGAGGCAGTGATCACAATTCTGTCTCTTTGCCATAGCGCTCGAGACGGATTGGAGCAGACAATTTGGGAAAACTTCTAATTGGGACAGGGGTTAATATGATGTTATCAGCCAGGAACAGGATCATAATCTGGATGCAGATGTTCTCAGGGGAATCCATGGCAGAAATGTGGCAAATGTTCAGGAAACATTTACTCTGCAGAGGTGTGTTGCATTGAGCCAGGGAACGGATGGTTTAGCTAAACAACAATGATGTACAAAGGATGTAGAAAGGGGAGCGTGAAAGAATCCTTTGCTGTTGAACACGTGTCTCTTCAAAGATGTTATTCTCACACAGTATATGTCATAAGGGGACAGGAGGCTGGACCCAAGTGCAGGACGCAGCACTGAAGTACTAGGGGCAGGGAGTGAACAACCAAACGATAGACAAGCTGTGGTGACCATGGTGTGCGTGAGGGACGGGACGTTCAAGGTGATTCTGGGGCTCCGAGAGAGTCTTAGAGTTCAGGAAAGGAGGATCCCGGAGTTCAGGCAAGGATGATCCCAGAGTTCAGGCAAGGAGGATTCAGGAGTTCAGGCTGGGCAGGATCCCGGAGTTCAGGGAAAGAGGATCCCGGAGTTCAGGGAAGGAGGATCCCGGAGTTCAGGCAAGGAGGATGCCGGAGTTCAGGCAAGGAGGATCCCTGGGTTCAGGCAAGGAGGATCCCGGAGTTCAGGCAAGGCAGGATCCCGGAGTTCAGGCGATCCCTGGGTTCAGGCAAGGAGGATCCCTGGGTTCAGGCAAGGAGGATCCCTGAGTTCAGGGAAGGAGGATCCCGGAGTTCAGGGAAGGAGGATCCCGGAGTTCAGGCAAGGAGGATCCCGGAGTTCAGGCAAGGAGGATCCCGGAGTTCAGGGAAGGAGGATCCCGGAGTTCAGGGAAGGAGGATCCCGGAGTTCAGGCAAGGAGGATCCCGGAGTTCAGGGAAGGAGGACCCCGGAGTTCAGGCAAGGAGGATCCCGGAGTTCAGGCAAGGAGGATCCCTGCCTTCAGGGAAGGAGGATCCCGGAGTTCAGGCAAGGAGGATCCCTGAGTTCAAGCAAGGCAGGATCCCGGAGTTCAGGCAGGGCAGGATCCCGGAGTTCAGGCAAGGAGGATCCCGGAGTTCAGGCAAGAAGGATCCCGGAGTTCAGGGAAGGAGGATCCCTGAGTTCAGGGAAGGAGGATCCCGGAGTTCAGGGAAGGAGGATCCCTGGGTTCAGGCAAGGAGGATCCCGGAGTTCAGGCAAGCAGGATCCCGGAGTTCAGGCAAGGAGGATCCCGGAGTTCAGGGAAGGAGGATCCCGGAGTTCAGGCAAGGAGGATCCCGGAGTTCAGGGAAGGAGGATCCCGGAGTTCAGAGAAGGAGGATCCCTGGGTTCAGGCAATGAGGAGCCCGGAGTTCAGGCAAGGAGGATCCCGGAGTTCAGGGAAGGAGGATCCCGGAGTTCAGTCAAGGAGGATCCCTGGGTTCAGGGAAGGAGGATCCCGGAGTTCAGTCAAGGAGGATCCCTGAGTTCAGGCAAGGAGGATCCCGGAGTTCAGGCAAGGAGGATCCCGGAGTTCAGGCAAGGAGGATCCCGGAGTTCAGTCAAGGAGGATCCCTGGGTTCAGGGAAGGAGGAACCCGGAGTTCAGGCAAGGGGGATCCCTGAGTTCAGGCAAGGCTGGATACCGGAGTTCAGGCTGGGCAGGATCCCGGAGTTCAGGCAAGGAGGACCCCTGAGTTCAGGGAAGGAGGATCCCTGGGTTCAGGCAAGGAGGATCCCGGAGTTCAGGCAAGGAAGATCCCGGAGTTCAGTCAAGGAGGATCCCTGAGTTCAGGGAAGGAGGATCCGTGGGTTCAGGCAAGGAGGATCCCGGAGTTCAGGGAAGGAGGATCCCGGAGTTCAGTCAAGGAGGATCCCTGAGTTCGGGCAAGGAGGATCCCGGAGTTCAGGCTGGGCAGGATCACGGAGTTCAGGCAAGGAGGATCCCTGAGTTCAGGGAAGGAGGATCCCTGGGTTCAGGCAAGGAGGATCCCGGAGTTCAGGGAAGGAGGATCCCTGAGTTCAGGGAAAGAGGATCCCGGAGTTCAGGCAAGGAGGATCCCGGAGTTCAGGGAAGGAGGATCCCTGAGTTCAGGGAAGGAGGATCCCGGAGTTCAGGGAAGGAGGATCCCTGAGTTCAGGGAAGGAGGATCCCTGGGTTCAGGCAAGGAGGATCCCGGTGTTCAGGGAAGGAGGATCCCGGAGTTCAGGCAAGGAGGATCCCGGAGTTCAGGGAAGGAGGATCCCGGAGTTCAGTCAAGGAGGATCCCTGAGTTCAGGCAAGGAGGATCCCGGAGTTCAGTCAAGGAGGTTCCCTGGGTTCAGGGAAGGAGGATCCCGGAGTTCAGTCAAGGAGGATCCCTGAGTTCAGTGAAGGAGGATCACTGAGTTCAGGGAAGGAGGATCCCGGAGTTCAGGCAAGGAGGATCCCGGAGTTCAGGCAAGGAGGATCCCGGAGTTCAGAGAAGGAGGATCCCGGAGTTCAGGCAAGGAGGATCCCGGAGTTCAGGCAAGGAGGATCCCGGAGTTAAGGGAAAGAGGATCCCGGAGTTCATTCAAGGAGGATCCCTGAGTTCAGTGAAGGAGGATCCCGGAGTTCAGGGAAGGAGGATCCCGGAGTTCAGGCAAGGAGGATCCCGGAGTTCAGAGAAGGAGGTTCCCTGGGTTCAGGGAAGGAGGATCCCGGAGTTAAGGGAAAGAGGATCCCGGAGTTCAGGGAAGGAGGATCCCGGAGTTCAGGCAAGGAGGATCCCGGAGTTCAGAGAAGGAGGATCCCGGAGTTCAGGCAAGGAGGATCCCGGAGTTCAGGCAAGGAGGATCCCGGAGTTAAGGGAAAGAGGATCCCGGAGTTCAGGGAAGGAGGATCCCTGGGTTCAGGCAAGGAGGATCCCTGAGTTCAGGCAAGGAGGATCCCGGAGTTCAGGCAAGGAGGATCCCGGAGTTCAGGGAAGGAGGATCCCTGAGTTCAGGGAAGGAGGATCCCGGAGTTCAGGGAAGGAGGATCCGTGAGTTCAGGGAAGGAGGATCCCTGGGTTCAGGCAAGGAGGATCCCGGAGTTCAGGGAAGGAGGATCCCGGAGTTCAGGCAAGGAGGATCCCGGAGTTCAGGGAAGGAGGATCCCGGAGTTCAGTCAAGGAGGATCCCTGAGTTCAGGCAAGGAGGATCCCGGAGTTCAGGCAAGGAGGATCCCGGAGTTCAGGGAAGGAGGATCCCGGAGTTCAGGCAAGGAGGATCCCTGGGTTCAGGCAAGGAGGATCCCGGAGTTCAGGCAAGGAGGATCCCGGAGTTCAGGCAAGGAGGATCCCGGAGTTCAGGCAAGGAGGATCCCGGAGTTCAGGGAAAGAGGATCCCTGAGTTCAGGGAAGGAGGATCCCGGAGTTCAGTCAAGGAGGATCCCTGAGTTCAGGGAAGGAGGATCCCGGAGTTCTGGCAAGGAGGATCCCTGAGTTCAGGGAAGGAGGATCCCGGAGTTCAGGCAAGGAGGATCCCGGAGTTCAGGGAAGGAGGATCCCGGAGTTCAGTCAAGGAGGGTCCCTGAGTTCAGGGAAGGCGGATCCCGGAGTTCAGTCAAGGAGGTTCCCTGGGTTCAGGGAAGGAGGATCCCGGAGTTCAGTCAAGGAGGATCCCTGAGTTCAGTGAAGGAGGATCCCTGAGTTCAGGCAAGGAGGATCCCGGAGTTCAGTCAAGGAGGATCCCTGGGTTCAGGGAAGGAGGATCCCGGAGTTCAGGGAAGGAGGATCCCGGAGTTCAGGCAAGGAGGATCCCGGAGTTCAGGCAAGGAGAATCCTCGAGTTCAGAGAAGGAGGATCCCGGAGTTCAGGCAAGGAGGATCCCGGAGTTCAGGCAAGGAGGATCCCGGAGTTAAGGGAAAGAGGATCCCGGAGTTCAGGGAAGGAGGATCCCTGGGTTCAGGCAAGGAGGATCCCTGAGTTCAGGGAAGGAGGATCCCGGAGTTCAGTCAAGGAGGATCCCTGAGTTCAGTGAAGGAGGATCCCTGAGTTCAGGCAAGGAGGATCCCGGAGTTCAGTCAAGGAGGATCCCTGGGTTCAGGGAAGGAGGATCCCTGAGTTCAGGGAAGGAGGATCCCGGAGTTCAGGCAAGGAGGATCCCGGAGTTCAGGCAAGGAGGATCCCGGAGTTCAGAGAAGGAGGATCCCGGAGTTCAGGCAAGGAGGATCCCGGAGTTCAGGCATGGAGGATCCCGGAGTTAAGGGAAAGAGGATCCCGGAGTTCATTCAAGGAGGATCCCTGAGTTCAGTGAAGGAGGATCCCGGAGTTCAGGGAAGGAGGATCCCGGAGTTCAGGCAAGGAGGATCCCGGAGTTCAGAGAAGGAGGAACCCGGAGTTCAGGCAAGGAGGATACCGGAGTTCAGGCAAGGAGGATCCCGGAGTTCAGGGAAGGAGGATCCCTGAGTTCAGGGAAGGAGGATCCCGGAGTTCAGGGAAGGAGGATCCCTGAGTTCAGGGAAGGAGGATCCCTGTGTTCAGGCAAGGAGGATCCCGGAGTTCAGGGAAGGAGGATCCCGGAGTTCAGGCAAGGAGGATCCCGGAGTTCAGGGAAGGAGGATCCCGGAGTTCAGTCAAGGAGGATCCCTGAGTTCAGGCAAGGAGGATCCCGGAGTTCAGGCAAGGAGGATCCCGGAGTTCAGGGAAGGAGGATCCCGGAGTTCAGGCAAGGAGGATCCCTGGGTTCAGGCAAGGAGGATCCCGGAGTTCAGGCAAGGAGGATCCCTGAGTTCAGGCAAGGAGGATCCCGGAGTTCAGGCAAGGAGGATCCCGGAGTTCAGGCAAGGAGGATCCCGGAGTTCAGGGAAAGAGGATCCCTGAGTTCAGGGAAGGAGGATCCCGGAGTTCAGTCAAGGAGGATCCCTGAGTTCAGGGAAGGAGGATCCCGGAGTTCAGTCAAGGAGGATCCCTGAGTTCAGGGAAGGAGGATCCCGGAGTTCAGGCAAGGAGGATCCCGGAGTTCAGGGAAGGAGGATCCCGGAGTTCAGTCAAGGAGGATCCCTGAGTTCAGGCAAGGAGGATCCCGGAGTTCAGTCAAGGAGGTTCCCTGGGTTCAGGGAAGTAGGATCCCGGAGTTCAGTCAAGGAGGATCCCTGAGTTCAGTGAAGGAGGATCCCTGAGTTCAGGCAAGGAGGATCCCGGAGTTCAGTCAAGGAGGATCCCTGGGTTCAGGGAAGGAGGATCCCGGAGTTCAGGGAAGGAGGATCCCGGAGTTCAGAGAAGGAGGATCCCGGAGTTCAGGCAAGGAGGATCCCGGAGTTAAGGCAAGGAGGATACCGGAGTTAAGGGAAAGAGGATCCCGGAGTTCATTCAAGGAGGATCCTTGAGTTCAGTGATGGAGGATCCCGGAGTTCAGGCAAGGAGGATCCCGGAGTTCAGGGAAGGAGGATCCCGGAGTTCAGGCAAGGAGGATCGGGGAGTTCAGAGAAGGAGGATCCCGGAGTTCAGGCAAGGAGGATCCCGGAGTTCAGGCAAGGAGGATCCCGGAGTTCAGGGAAGGAGGATCCCTGAGTTCAGGGAAGGAGGATCCCGGAGTTCAGGGAAGGAGGATCCCTGAGTTCAGGGAAGGAGGATCCCTGGGTTCAGGCAAGGAGGATCCCGGAGTTCAGGGAAGGAGGATCCCGGAGTTCAGGCAAGGAGGATCCCGGAGTTCAGGGAAGGAGGATCCCGGAGTTCAGTCAAGGAGGATCCCTGAGTTCAGGCAAGGAGGATCCCGGAGTTCAGGCAAGGAGGATCCCGGAGTTCAGGGAAGGAGGATCCCGGAGTTCAGGCAAGGAGGATCCCTGGGGTCAGGCAAGGAGGATCCCGGAGTTCAGGCAAGGAGGATCCCTGAGTTCAGGCAAGGAGGATCCCGGAGTTCAGGCAAGGAGGATCCCGGAGTTCAGGCAAGGAGGATCCCGGAGTTCAGGGAAAGAGGATCCCTGAGTTCAGGGAAGGAGGATCCCGGAGTTCAGTCAAGGAGGATCCCTGAGTTCAGGGAAGGAGGATCCCGGAGTTCAGTCAAGGAGGATCCCTGAGTTCAGGGAAGGAGGATCCCGGAGTTCAGGCAAGGAGGATCCCGGAGTTCAGGGATGGAGGATCCCGGAGTTCAGTCAAGGAGGATCCCTGAGTTCAGGCAAGGAGGATCCCGGAGTTCAGTCAAGGAGGTTCCCTGGGTTCAGGGAAGGAGGATCCCGGAGTTCAGTCAAGGAGGATCCCTGAGTTCAGTGAAGGAGGATCCCTGAGTTCAGGCAAGGAGGATCCCGGAGTTCAGTCAAGGAGGATCCCTGGGTTCAGGGAAGGAGGATCCCGGAGTTCAGGGAAGGAGGATCCCGAAGTTCAGAGAAGGAGGATCCGGGAGTTCAGGCAAGGAGGATCCCGGAGTTCAGGCAAGGAGGATCCTTGAGTTCAGTGAAGGAGGATCCCGGAGTTCAGGCAAGAAGGATCCCGGAGTTCAGAGAAGGAGGATCCCGGAGTTCAGGCAAGGAGGATCCCGTAGTTCAGGCAAGGAGGATCCCGGAGTTAAGGGAAAGAGGTTCCCGGAGTTCAGGGAAGGAGGATCCCTGGGTTCAGGCAAGGAGGATCCCTGAGTTCAGGCAAGGAGGATCCCGGAGTTCAGGCAAGGAGGATCCCGGAGTTCAGGGAAGGAAGATCCCTGAGTTCAGGGAAGGAGGATCCCGGAGTTCAGGGAAGGGGGATCCCTGAGTTCAGGGAAGGAGGATCCCTGGGTTCAGGCAAGGAGGATCCCGGAGTTCAGGGAAGGAGGATCCCGGAGTTCAGGCAAGGAGGATCCCGGAGTTCTGGCAAGGAGGATCCCGGAGTTCAGGCAAGGAGGATCCCGGAGTTCAGGGAAAGAGGATCCCTGAGTTCAGGGAAGGAGGATCCCGGAGTTCAGTCAAGGAGGATCCCTGAGTTCAGGGAAGGAGGATCCCGGAGTTCAGGCAAGGAGGATCCCTGAGTTCAGGGAAGGAGGATCCCGGAGTTCAGGCAAGGAGGATCCCGGAGTTCAGGGAAGGAGGATCCCGGAGTTCAGTCAAGGATGGTCCCTGAGTTCAGGCAAGGCGGATCCCGGAGTTCAGTCAAGGAGGTTCCCTGGGTTCAGGGAAGGAGGATCCCGGAGTTCAGTCAAGGAGGATCCCTGAGTTCAGTGAAGGAGGATCCCTGAGTTCAGGCAAGGAGGATCCCGGAGTTCAGTCAAGGAGGATCCCTGGGTTCAGGGAAGGAGGATCCCGGAGTTCAGGGAAGGAGGATCCCGGAGTTCAGGCAAGGAGGATCCCGGAGTTCAGGCAAGGTGAATCCTGGAGTTCAGAGAAGGAGGATCCCGGAGTTCAGGCAAGGAGGATCCCGGAGTTCAGGCAAGGAGGATCCCGGAGTTAAGGGAAAGAGGATCCCGGAGTTCAGGGAAGGAGGATCCCTGGGTT
Organism: Hypanus sabinus; assembly: GCF_030144855.1. Classification (NCBI taxonomy): domain Eukaryota; kingdom Metazoa; phylum Chordata; class Chondrichthyes; order Myliobatiformes; family Dasyatidae; genus Hypanus; species Hypanus sabinus. Next base: position 464,640 of record NW_026780476.1, on the reverse strand, counting down.
CAGGCAAGGAGGATCCCTGAGTTCAGGGAAGGAGGATCCCGGAGTTCAGTCAAGGAGGATCCCTGAGTTCAGTGAAGGAGGATCCCTGAGTTCAGGCAAGGAGGATCCCGGAGTTCAGTCAAGGAGGATCCCTGGGTTCAGGGAAGGAGGATCCCTGAGTTCAGGGAAGGAGGATCCCGGAGTTCAGGCAAGGAGGATCCCGGAGTTCAGGCAAGGAGGATCCCGGAGTTCAGAGAAGGAGGATCCCGGAGTTCAGGCAAGGAGGATCCCGGAGTTCAGGCAAGGAGGATCCCGGAGTTCAGGGAAGGAGGATCCCGGAGTTCAGGCAAGGAGGATCTCTGGGTTCAGGCAAGGAGGATCCCGGAGTTCAGGCAAGGAGGATCCCGGAGTTCAGGCAAGGAGGATCCCGGAGTTAAGGGAAAGAGGATCCCGGAGTTCAGGCAAGGAGGATCCCGGAGTTCAGGCAAGGAGGATCCCGGAGTTCAGGGAAGGAGGATCCCGGAGTTCAGGCAAGGAGGATCTCTGGGTTCAGGCAAGGAGGATCCCGGAGTTCAGGCAAGGAGGATCCCGGAGTTCAGGCAAGGAGGATCCCGGAGTTAAGGGAAAGAGGATCCCGGAGTTCAGGGAAGGAGGATCCCTGGGTTCAGGCAAGGAGGATCCCTGAGTTCAGGGAAGGAGGATCCCGGAGTTCAGTCAAGGAGGATCCCTGAGTTCAGTGAAGGAGTATCCCTGAGTTCAGGCAAGGAGGATCCCGGAGTTCAGTCAAGGAGGATCCCTGGGTTCAGTGAAGGAGGATCCCTGAGTTCAGGGAAGGAGGATCCCGGAGTTCAGGCAAGGAGGATCCCGGAGTTCAGGCAAGGAGGATCCCGGAGTTCAGAGAAGGAGGATCCCGGAGTTCAGGCAAGGAGGATCCCGGAGTTCAGGCAAGGAGGATCCCGGAGTTAAGGGAAAGAGGATCCCGGAGTTCATTCAAGGAGGATCCCTGAGTTCAGTGAAGGAGGATCCCGGAGTTCAGGGAAGGAGGATCCCGGAGTTCAGGCAAGGAGGATCCCGGAGTTCAGAGAAGGAGGATCCCGGAGTTCAGGCAAGGAGGATCCCGGAGTTCAGGCAAGGAGGATCCCGGAGTTCAGGGAAGGAGGATCCCTGAGTTCAGGGAAGGAGGATCCCGGAGTTCAGGGAAGGAGGATCCCTGAGTTCAGGGAAGGAGGATCCCTGGGTTCAGGCAAGGAGGATCCCGGAGTTCAGGGAAGGAGGATCCCGGAGTTCAGGCAAGGAGGATCCCGGAGTTCAGGGAAGGAGGATCCCGGAGTTCATTCAAGGAGGATCCCTGAGTTCAGGCAAGGAGGATCCCGGAGTTCAGGCAAGGAGGATCCCGGAGTTCAGGGAAGGAGGATCCCGGAGTTCAGGCAAGGAGGATCCCTGTGTTCAGGCAAGGAGGATCCCGGAGTTCAGGCAAGGAGGATCCCTGAGTTCAGGCAAGGAGGATCCCGGAGTTCAGGCAAGGAGGATCCCGGAGTTCAGGCAAGGAGGATCCCGGAGTTCAGGGAAAGAGGATCCCTGAGTTCAGGGAAGGAGGATCCCGGAGTTCAGTCAAGGAGGATCCCTGAGTTCAGGGAAGGAGGATCCCGGAGTTCAGTCAAGGAGGATCCCTGAGTTCAGGGAAGGAGGATCCCGGAGTTCAGGCAAGGAGGATCCCGGAGTTCAGGGAAGGAGTATCCCGGAGTTCTGTCAAGGAGGATCCCTGAGTTCAGGCAAGGAGGATCCCGGAGTTCAGGGAAAGAGGATCCCTGAGTTCAGGGAAGGAGGATCCCGGAGTTCAGTCAAGGAGGATCCCTGAGTTCAGGGAAGGAGGATCCCGGAGTTCAGTCAAGGAGGATCCCTGAGTTCAGGGAAGGAGGATCCCGGAGTTCAGGCAAGGAGGATCCCGGAGTTCAGGGAAGGAGTATCCCGGAGTTCTGTCAAGGAGGATCCCTGAGTTCAGGGAAGGAGGATCCCGGAGTTCAGGCAAGGAGGATCCCGGAGTTCAGGGAAGGAGTATCCCGGAGTTCTGTCAAGGAGGATCCCTGAGTTCAGGCAAGGAGGATCCCGGAGTTCAGTCAAGGAGGTTCCCTGGGTTCAGGGAAGGAGGATCCCGGAGTTCAGTCAAGGAGGATCCCTGAGTTCAGTGAAGGAGGATCCCTGAGTTCAGGCAAGGAGGATCCCGGAGTTCAGTCAAGGAGGATCCCTGGGTTCAGGGAAGGAGGATCCCGGAGTTCAGGGAAGGAGGATCCCGGAGTTCAGAGAAGGAGGATCCCGGAGTTCAGGCAAGGAGGATCCCGGAGTTCAGGCAAGGAGGATACCGGAGTTAAGGGAAAGAGGATCCCGGAGTTCATTCAAGGAGGATCCTTGAGTTCAGTGAAGGAGGATCCCGGAGTTCAGGCAAGGAGGATCCCGGAGTTCAGAGAAGGAGGATCCCGGAGTTCAGGCAAGGAGGATCCCGGAGTTCAGGCAAGGAGGATCCCGGAGTTAAGGGAAAGAGGATCCCGGAGTTCAGGGAAGGAGGATCCCTGGGTTCAGGCAAGGAGGATCCCTGAGTTCAGGCAAGGAGGATCCCGGAGTTCAGGCAAGGAGGATCCCGGAGTTCAGGGAAGGAAGATCCCTGAGTTCAGGGAAGGAGGATCCCGGAGTTCAGGGAAGGGGGATCCCTGAGTTCAGGGAAGGAGGATCCCTGGGTTCAGGCAAGGAGGATCCCGGAGTTCAGGGAAGGAGGATCCCGGAGTTCAGGCAAGGAGGATCCCGGAGTTCAGGCAAGGAGGATCCCGGAGTTCAGGCAAGGAGGATCCCGGAGTTCAGGGAAAGAGGATCCCTGAGTTCAGGGAAGGAGGATCCCGGAGTTCAGTCAAGGAGGATCCCTGAGTTCAGGGAAGGAGGATCCCGGAGTTCAGGCAAGGAGGATCCCTGAGTTCAGGGAAGGAGGATCCCGGAGTTCAGGCAAGGAGGATCCCGGAGTTCAGGGAAGGAGGATCCCGGAGTTCAGTCAAGGAGGGTCCCTGAGTTCAGGCAAGGCGGATCCCGGAGTTCAGTCAAGGAGGTTCCCTGGGTTCAGGGAAGGAGGATCCCGGAGTTCAGTCAAGGAGGATCCCGGAGTTCAGTCAAGGAGGATCCCTGGGTTCAGGGAAGGAGGATCCCGGAGTTCAGGGAAGGAGGATCCCGGAGTTCAGTCAAGGAGGATCCCTGGGTTCAGGGAAGGAGGATCCCGGAGTTCAGGGAAGGAGGATCCCGGAGTTCAGGCAAGGAGGATCCCGGAGTTCAGGCAAGGAGAATCCTGGAGTTCAGAGAAGGAGGATCCCGGAGTTCAGGCAAGGAGGATCCCGGAGTTCAGGCAAGGAGGATCCCGGAGTTAAGGGAAAGAGGATCCCGGAGTTCAGGGAAGGAGGATCCCTGGGTTCAGGCAAGGAGGATCCCTGAGTTCAGGGAAGGAGGATCCCGGAGTTCAGTCAAGGAGGATCCCTGAGTTCAGTGAAGGAGGATCCCTGAGTTCAGGCAAGGAGGATCCCGGAGTTCAGTCAAGGAGGATCCCTGGGTTCAGGGAAGGAGGATCCCTGAGTTCAGGGAAGGAGGATCCCGGAGTTCAGGCAAGGAGGATCCCGGAGTTCAGGCAAGGAGGATCCCGGAGTTCAGAGAAGGAGGATCCCGGAGTTCAGGCAAGGAGGATCCCGGAGTTCAGGCAAGGAGGATCCCGGAGTTCAGGGAAGGAGGATCCCGGAGTTCAGGCAAGGAGGATCCCTGGGTTCAGGCAAGGAGGATCCCGGAGTTCAGGCAAGGAGGATCCCGGAGTTCAGGCAAGGAGGATCCCGGAGTTCAGGCAAGGAGGATCCCGGAGTTAAGGGAAAGTGGATCCCGGAGTTCATTCAAGGAGGATCCCTGAGTTCAGTGAAGGAGGATCCCGGAGTTCAGGGAAGGAGGATCCCGGAGTTCAGGCAAGGAGCATCCCGGAGTTCAGAGAAGGAGGATCCCGGAGTTCAGGCAAGGAGGATCCCGGAGTTCAGGCAAGGAGGATCCCGGAGTTCAGGGAAGGAGGATCCCTGAGTTCAGGGAAGGAGGATCCCGGAGTTCAGGGAAGGAGGATCCCTGAGTTCAGGGAAGGAGGATCCCTGGGTTCAGGCAAGGAGGATCCCGGAGTTCAGGGAAGGAGGATCCCGGAGTTCAGGCAAGGAGGATCCCGGAGTTCAGGGAAGGAGGATCCCGGAGTTCAGGGAAGGAGGATCCCTGAGTTCAGGCAAGGAGGATCCCTGGGTTCAGGCAAGGAGGATCCCGGAGTTCAGGCAAGGAGGATCCCTGAGTTCAGGCAAGGAGGATCCCGGAGTTCAGGCAAGGAGGATCCCGGAGTTCAGGCAAGGAGGATCCCGGAGTTCAGGGAAAGAGGATCCCTGAGTTCAGGGAAGGAGGATCCCGGAGTTCAGTCAAGGAGGATCCCTGAGTTCAGGGAAGGAGGATCCCGGAGTTCAGTCAAGGAGGATCCCTGAGTTCAGGGAAGTAGGATCCCGGAGTTCAGGCAAGGAGGATCCCGGAGTTCAGGGAAGGAGGATCCCGGAGTTCAGTCAAGGAGGATCCCTGAGTTCAGGCAAGGAGGATCCCGGAGTTCAGTCAAGGAGGTTCCCTGGGTTCAGGGAAGGAGGATCCCGGAGTTCAGTCAAGGAGGATCCCTGAGTTCAGTGAAGGAGGATCCCGGAGTTAAGGGAAAGAGGATCCCGGAGTTCATTCAAGGAGGATCCCTGAGTTCAGTGAAGGAGGATCCCTGAGTTCAGGCAAGGAGGATCCCGGAGTTCAGTCAAGGAGGATCCCTGGGTTCAGGGAAGGAGGATCCCGGAGTTCAGGGAAGGAGGATCCCGGAGTTCAGAGAAGGAGGATCCCGGAGTTCAGGCAAGGAGGATCCCGGAGTTCAGGCAAGGAGGATACCGGAGTTAAGGGAAAGAGGATCCCGGAGTTCATTCAAGGAGGATCCTTGAGTTCAGTGAAGGAGGATCCCGGAGTTCAGGCAAGGAGGATCCCGGAGTTCAGAGAAGGAGGATCCCGGAGTTCAGGCAAGGAGGATCCCGGAGTTCAGGCAAGGAGGATCCCGGAGTTAAGGGAAAGAGGATCCCGGAGTTCAGGGAAGGAGGATCCCTGGGTTCAGGCAAGGAGGATCCCTGAGTTCAGGCAAGGAGGATCCCGGAGTTCAGGCAAGGAGGATCCCGGAGTTCAGGGAAGGAAGATCCCTGAGTTCAGGGAAGGAGGATCCCGGAGTTCAGGGAAGGGGGATCCCTGAGTTCAGGGAAGGAGGATCCCTGGGTTCAGGCAAGGAGGATCCCGGAGTTCAGGGAAGGAGGATCCCGGAGTTCAGGCAAGGAGGATCCCGGAGTTCAGGCAAGGAGGATCCCGGAGTTCAGGCAAGGAGGATCCCGGAGTTCAGGGAAAGAGGATCCCTGAGTTCAGGGAAGGAGGATCCCGGAGTTCAGTCAAGGAGGATCCCTGAGTTCAGGGAAGGAGGATCCCGGAGTTCAGGCAAGGAGGATCCCTGAGTTCAGGGAAGGAGGATCCCGGAGTTCAGGCAAGGAGGATCCCGGAGTTCAGGGAAGGAGGATCCCGGAGTTCAGTCAAGGAGGGTCCCTGAGTTCAGGCAAGGCGGATCCCGGAGTTCAGTCAAGGAGGTTCCCTGGGTTCAGGGAAGGAGGAACCCGGAGTTCAGTCAAGGAGGATCCCGGAGTTCAGTCAAGGAGGATCCCTGGGTTCAGGGAAGGAGGATCCCGGAGTTCAGGGAAGGAGGATCCCGGAGTTCAGTCAAGGAGGATCCCTGGGTTCAGGGAAGGAGGATCCCGGAGTTCAGGGAAGGAGGATCCCGGAGTTCAGGCAAGGAGGATCCCGGAGTTCAGGCAAGGAGAATCCTGGAGTTCAGAGAAGGAGGATCCCGGAGTTCAGGCAAGGAGGATCCCGGAGTTCAGGCAAGGAGGATCCCGGAGTTAAGGGAAAGAGGATCCCGGAGTTCAGGGAAGGAGGATCCCTGGGTTCAGGCAAGGAGGATCCCTGAGTTCAGGGAAGGAGGATCCCGGAGTTCAGTCAAGGAGGATCCCTGAGTTCAGTGAAGGAGGATCCCTGAGTTCAGGCAAGGAGGATCCCGGAGTTCAGTCAAGGAGGATCCCTGGGTTCAGGGAAGGAGGATCCCTGAGTTCAGGGAAGGAGGATCCCGGAGTTCAGGCAAGGAGGATCCCGGAGTTCAGGCAAGGAGGATCCCGGAGTTCAGAGAAGGAGGATCCCGGAGTTCAGGCAAGGAGGATCCCGGAGTTCAGGCAAGGAGGATCCCGGAGTTCAGGGAAGGAGGATCCCGGAGTTCAGGCAAGGAGGATCCCTGGGTTCAGGCAAGGAGGATCCCGGAGTTCAGGCAAGGAGGATCCCGGAGTTCAGGCAAGGAGGATCCCGGAGTTCAGGCAAGGAGGATCCCGGAGTTAAGGGAAAGTGGATCCCGGAGTTCATTCAAGGAGGATCCCTGAGTTCAGTGAAGGAGGATCCCGGAGTTCAGGGAAGGAGGATCCCGGAGTTCAGGCAAGGAGCATCCCGGAGTTCAGAGAAGGAGGATCCCGGAGTTCAGGCAAGGAGGATCCCGGAGTTCAGGCAAGGAGGATCCCGGAGTTCAGGGAAGGAGGATCCCTGAGTTCAGGGAAGTAGGATCCCGGAGTTCAGGGAAGGAGGATCCCTGAGTTCAGGGAAGGAGGATCCCTGGGTTCAGGCAAGGAGGATCCCGGAGTTCAGGGAAGGAGGATCCCGGAGTTCAGGCAAGGAGGATCCCGGAGTTCAGGGAAGGAGGATCCCGGAGTTCAGGGAAGGAGGATCCCTGAGTTCAGGCAAGGAGGATCCCTGGGTTCAGGCAAGGAGGATCCCGGAGTTCAGGCAAGGAGGATCCCTGAGTTCAGGCAAGGAGGATCCCGGAGTTCAGGCAAGGAGGATCCCGGAGTTCAGGCAAGGAGGATCCCGGAGTTCAGGGAAAGAGGATCCCTGAGTTCAGGGAAGGAGGATCCCGGAGTTCAGTCAAGGAGGATCCCTGAGTTCAGGGAAGGAGGATCCCGGAGTTCAGTCAAGGAGGATCCCTGAGTTCAGGGAAGTAGGATCCCGGAGTTCAGGCAAGGAGGATCCCGGAGTTCAGGGAAGGAGGATCCCGGAGTTCAGTCAAGGAGGATCCCTGAGTTCAGGCAAGGAGGATCCCGGAGTTCAGTCAAGGAGGTTCCCTGGGTTCAGGGAAGGAGGATCCCGGAGTTCAGTCAAGGAGGATCCCTGAGTTCAGTGAAGGAGGATCCCGGAGTTAAGGGAAAGAGGATCCCGGAGTTCATTCAAGGAGGATCCCTGAGTTCAGTGAAGGAGGATCCCGGAGTTCAGGGAAGGAGGATCCCGGAGTTCAGGCAAGGAGCATCCCGGAGTTCAGAGAAGGAGGATCCCGGAGTTCAGGCAAGGAGGATCCCGGAGTTCAGGCAAGGAGGATCCCGGAGTTCAGGGAAGGAGGATCCCTGAGTTCAGGGAAGGAGGATCCCGGAGTTCAGGGAAGGAGGATCCCTGAGTTCAGGGAAGGAGGATCCCTGGGTTCAGGCAAGGAGGATCCCGGAGTTCAGGGAAGGAGGATCCCGGAGTTCAGGCAAGGAGGATCCCGGAGTTCAGGGAAGGAGGATCCCGGAGTTCAGGGAAGGAGGATCCCGGAGTTCAGGCAAGGAGGATCCCTGGGTTCAGGCAAGGAGGATCCCGGAGTTCAGGCAAGGAGGATCCCTGAGTTCAGGCAAGGAGGATCCCGGAGTTCAGGCAAGGAGGATCCCGGAGTTCAGGCAAGGAGGATCCCTGGGTTCAGGCAAGGAGGATCCCGGAGTTCAGGCAAGGAGGATCCCTGAGTTCAGGCAAGGAGGATCCCGGAGTTCAGGCAAGGAGGATCCCGGAGTTCAGGGAAAGAGGATCCCTGAGTTCAGGGAAGGAGGATCCCGGAGTTCAGTCAAGGAGGATCCCTGAGTTCAGGGAAGGAGGATCCCGGAGTTCAGTCAAGGAGGATCCCTGAGTTCAGGGAAGGAGGATCCCGGAGTTCAGGCAAGGAGGATCCCGGAGTTCAGGGAAGGAGGATCCCGGAGTTCAGTCAAGGAGGATCCCTGAGTTCAGGCAAGGAGGATCCCGGAGTTCAGTCAAGGAGGTTCCCTGGGTTCAGGGAAGGAGGATCCCGGAGTTCAGTCAAGGAGGATCCCTGAGTTCAGTGAAGGAGGATCCCTGAGTTCAGGCAAGGAGGATCCCGGAGTTCAGTCAAGGAGGATCCCTGGGTTCAGGGAAGGAGGATCCCGGAGTTCAGGGAAGGAGGATCCCGGAGTTCAGAGAAGGAGGATCCCGGAGTTCAGGCAAGGAGGATCCCGGAGTTCAGGCAAGGAGGATACCGGAGTTAAGGGAAAGAGGATCCCGGAGTTCAGGGAAGGAGGATCCCTGGGTTCAGGCAAGGAGGATCCCTGAGTTCAGGCAAGGAGGATCCCGGAGTTCAGGCAAGGAGGATCCCGGAGTTCAGGGAAGGAAGATCCCTGAGTTCAGGGAAGGAGGATCCCGGAGTTCAGGGAAGGGGGATCCCTGAGTTCAGGGAAGGAGGATCCCGGAGTTCAGAGAAGGAGGATCCCGGAGTTCAGGCAAGGAGGATCCCGGAGTTCAGGCAAGGAGGATCCCGGAGTTTAGGGAAGGAGGATCCCTGAGTTCAGGGAAGGAGGATCCCGGAGTTCAGGGAAGGAGGATCCCTGAGTTCAGGGAAGGAGGATCCCTGGGTTCAGGCAAGGAGGATCCCGGAGTTCAGGGAAGGAGGATCCCGGAGTTCAGGCAAGGAGGATCCCGGAGTTCAGGGAAGGAGGATCCCGGAGTTCAGTCAAGGAGGATCCCTGAGGTCAGGCAAGGAGGATCCCGGAGTTCAGGCAAGGAGGATCCCGGAGTTCAGGGAAGGAGGATCCCGGAGTTCAGGCAAGGAGGATCCCTGGGTTCAGGCAAGGAGGATCCCGGAGTTCAGGCAAGGAGGATCCCTGAGTTCAGGCAAGGAGGATCCCGGAGTTCAGGCAAGGAGGATCCCGGAGTTCAGGCAAGGAGGATCCCGGAGTTCAGGGAAAGAGGATCCCTGAGTTCAGGGAAGGAGGATCCCGGAGTTCAGTCAAGGAGGATCCCTGAGTTCAGGGAAGGAGGATCCCGGAGTTCAGTCAAGGAGGATCCCTGAGTTCAGGGAAGGAGGATCCCGGAGTTCAGGCAAGGAGGATCCCGGAGTTCAGGGAAGGAGGATCCCGGAGTTCAGTCAAGGAGGATCCCTGAGTTCAGGCAAGGAGGATCCCGGAGTTCAGTCAAGGAGGTTCCCTGGGTTCAGGGAAGGAGGATCCCGGAGTTCAGTCAAGGAGGATCCCTGAGTTCAGTGAAGGAGGATCCCTGAGTTCAGGCAAGGAGGATCCCGGAGTTCAGTCAAGGAGGATCCCTGGGTTCAGGGAAGGAGGATCCCGGAGTTCAGGGAAGGAGGATCCCGGAGTTCAGAGAAGGAGGATCCCGGAGTTCAGGCAAGGAGGATCCCGGAGTTCAGGCAAGGAGGATACCGGAGTTAAGGGAAAGAGGATCCCGGAGTTCATTCAAGGAGGTTCCTTGAGTTCAGTGAAGGAGGATCCCGGAGTTCAGGCAAGGAGGATCCCGGAGTTCAGAGAAGGAGGATCCCGGAGTTCAGGCAAGGAGGATCCCGGAGTTCAGGCAAGGAGGATCCCGGAGTTAAGGGAAAGAGGATCCCGGAGTTCAGGGAAGGAGGATCCCTGGGTTCAGGCAAGGAGGATCCCTGAGTTCAGGCAAGGAGGATCCCGGAGTTCAGGCAAGGAGGATCCCGGCGTTCAGGGAAGGAAGATCCCTGAGTTCAGGGAAGGAGGATCCCGGAGTTCAGGGAAGGGGGATCCCTGAGTTCAGGGAAGGAGGATCCCTGGGTTCAGGCAAGGAGGATCCCGGAGTTTAGGGAAGGAGGATCCCGGAGTTCAGGCAAGGAGGATCCCGGAGTTCAGGCAAGGAGGATCCCGGAGTTCAGGCAAGGAGGATCCCGGAGTTCAGGGAAAGAGGATCCCTGAGTTCAGGGAAGGAGGATCCCGGAGTTCAGTCAAGGAGGATCCCTGAGTTCAGGGAAGGAGGATCCCGGAGTTCAGGCAAGGAGGATCCCTGAGTTCAGGGAAGGAGGATCCCGGAGTTCAGACAAGGAGGATCCCGGAGTTCAGGGAAGGAGGATCCCGGAGTTCAGTCAAGGAGGGTCCCTGAGTTCAGGCAAGGCGGATCCCGGAGTTCAGGCAAGGAGAATCCTGGAGTTCAGAGAAGGAGGATCCCGGAGTTCAGGCAAGGAGGATCCTGGAGTTCAGGCAAGGAGGATCCCGGAGTTAAGGGAAAGAGGATCCCGGAGTTCAGGGAAGGAGGATCCCTGGGTTCAGGCAAGGAGGATCCCTGAGTTCAGGGAAGGAGGATCCCGGAGTTCAGTCAAGGAGGATCCCTGAGTTCAGTGAAGGAGGATCCCTGAGTTCAGGGAAGGAGGATCCCGGAGTTCAGTCAAGGAGGATCCCTGAGTTCAGGCAAGGAGGATCCCGGAGTTCAGTCAAGGAGGATCCCTGGGTTCAGGGAAGGAGGATCCCTGAGTTCAGGGAAGGAGGATCCCGGAGTTCAGGCAAGGAGGATCCCGAAGTTCAGACAAGGAGGATCCCGGAGTTCAGAGAAGGAGGATCCCGGAGTTCAGGCAAGGAGGATCCCGGAGTTCAGGCAAGGAGGATCTCGGAGTTCAGGGAAGGAGGATCCCGGAGTTCAGGCAAGGAGGATCCCTGGGTTCAGGCAAGGAGGATCCCGGAGTTCAGGCAAGGAGGATCCCGGAGTTCAGGCAAGGAGGATCCCGGAGTTCAGGCAAGGAGAATCCCGGAGTTCAGGGAAAGAGGATCCCTGAGTTCAGGGAAGGAGGATCCCGGAGTTCAGTCAAGGAGGATCCCTGAGTTCAGGGAAGGAGGATCCCGGAGTTCAGGCAAGGAGGATCCCTGAGTTCAGGGAAGGAGGATCCCGGAGTTCAGGCAAGGAGGATCCCGGAGTTCAGTCAAGGAGGATCCCTGAGTTCAGTGAAGGAGGATCCCTGAGTTCAGGCAAGGAGGATCCCGGAGTTCAGTCAAGGAGGATCCCTGGGTTCAGGGAAGGAGGATCCCGGAGTTCAGGGAAGGAGGATCCCGGAGTTCAGGCAAGGAGGATCCCGGAGTTCAGGCAAGGAGGATCCCGGAGTTCAGGCAAGGAGGATCCCGGAGTTAAGGGAAAGAGGATCCCGGAGTTCAGGGAAGGAGGATCCCTGGGTTCAGGCAAGGAGGATCCCTGAGTTCAGGGAAGGAGGATCCCGGAGTTCAGTCAAGGAGGATCCCTGAGTTCAGTGAAGGAGGATCCCTGAGTTCAGGCAAGGAGGATCCCGGAGTTCAGTCAAGGAGGATCCCTGGGTTCAGGGAAGGAGGATCCCGGAGTTCAGGCAAGGAGGATCCCGGAGTTCAGGCAAGGAGGATCCCGGAGTTCAGAGAAGGAGGATCCCGGAGTTCAGGCAAGGAGGATCCCGGAGTTCAGGCAAGGAGGATCCCGGAGTTAAGGGAAAGAGGATCCCGGAGTTCATTCAAGGAGGATCCCTGAGTTCAGTGAAGGAGGATCCCGGAGTTCAGGGAAGGAGGATCCCGGAGTTCAGGCAAGGAGGATCCCGGTGTTCAGGCAAGGAGGATCCCGGAGTTAAGGGAAAGAGGATCCCGGAGTTCAGGGAAGGAGGATCCCTGGGTTCAGGCAAGGAGGATCCCTGAGTTCAGGGAAGGAGGATCCCGGAGTTCAGTCAAGGAGGATCCCTGAGTTCAGTGAAGGAGGATCCCTGAGTTCAGGCAAGGAGGATCCCGGAGGTCAGTCAAGGAGGATCCCTGGGTTCAGGGAAGGAGGATCCCTGAGTTCAGGGAAGGAGGATCCCGGAGTTCAGGCAAGGAGGACCCGAAGTTCAGACAAGGAGGATCCCGGAGTTCAGAGAAGGAGGATCCCGGAGTTCAGGCAAGGAGGATCCCGGAGTTCAGGCAAGGAGGATCTCGGAGTTCAGGGAAGGAGGATCCCGGAGTTCAGGCAAGGAGGATCCCTGGGTTCAGGCAAGGAGGATCCCGGAGTTCAGGCAAGGAGGATCCCGGAGTTCAGGCAAGGAGGATCCCGGAGTTCAGGCAAGGAGAATCCCGGAGTTCAGGGAAAGAGGATCCCTGAGTTCAGGGAAGGAGGATCCCGGAGTTCAGGCAAGGAGGATCCCGGAGTTCAGGCAAGGAGGATCCCGGAGTTCAGGGAAGGAGGATCCCGGAGTTCAGGCAAGGAGGATCCCGGAGTTCAGGCAAGGAGGATCCCGGAGTTCAGTCAAGGAGGATCCCTGAGTTCAGTGAAGGAGGATCCCTGAGTTCAGGCCAGGAGGATCCCGGAGTTCAGTCAAGGAGGATCCCTGGGTTCAGGGAAGGAGGATCCCGGAGTTCAGGGAAGGAGGATCCCGGAGTTCAGGCAAGGAGGATCCCGGAGTTCAGGCAAGGAGAATCCTGGAGTTCAGAGAAGGAGGATCCCGGAGTTCAGGCAAGGAGGATCCCGGAGTTCAGGCAAGGAGGATCCCGGAGTTAAGGGAAAGAGGATCCCGGAGTTCAGGGAAGGAGGATCCCTGGGTTCAGGCAAGGAGGATCCCTGAGTTCAGGGAAGGAGGATCCCGGAGTTCAGTCAAGGAGGATCCCTGAGTTCAGTGAAGGAGGATCCCTGAGTTCAGGCAAGGAGGATCCCGGAGTTCAGTCAAGGAGGATCCCTGGGTTCAGAGAAGGAGGATCCCGGAGTTCAGGCAAGGAGGATCCCGGAGTTCAGGCAAGGAGGATCCCGGAGTTCAGAGAAGGAGGATCCTGGAGTTCAGGCAAGGAGGATCCCGGAGTTCAGGCAAGGAGGATCCCGGAGTTAAGGGAAAGAGGATCCCGGAGTTCATTCAAGGAGGATCCCTGAGTTCAGTGAAGGAGGATCCCTGAGTTCAGGCAAGGAGGATCCCGGAGTTCAGTCAAGGAGGATCCCTGGGTTCAGGGAAGGAGGATCCCTGAGTTCAGGGAAGGAGGATCCCGGAGTTCAGGCAAGGAGGATCCCGAAGTTCAGACAAGGAGGATCCCGGAGTTCAGAGAAGGAGGATCCCGGAGTTCAGGCAAGGAGGATCCCGGAGTTCAGGCAAGGAGGATCTCGGAGTTCAGGGAAGGAGGATCCCGGAGTTCAGGCAAGGAGGATCCCTGGGTTCAGGCAAGGAGGATCCCGGAGTTCAGGCAAGGAGGATCCCGGAGTTCAGGCAAGGAGGATCCCGGAGTTCAGGCAAGGAGAATCCCGGAGTTCAGGGAAAGAGGATCCCTGAGTTCAGGGAAGGAGGATCCCGGAGTTCAGTCAAGGAGGATCCCTGAGTTCAGGGAAGGAGGATCCCGGAGTTCAGGCAAGGAGGATCCCTGAGTTCAGGGAAGGAGGATCCCGGAGTTCAGGCAAGGAGGATCCCGGAGTTCAGTCAAGGAGGATCCCTGAGTTCAGTGAAGGAGGATCCCTGAGTTCAGGCAAGGAGGATCCCGGAGTTCAGTCAAGGAGGATCCCTGGGTTCAGGGAAGGAGGATCCCGGAGTTCAGTGAAGGAGGATCCCGGAGTTCAGGCAAGGAGGATCCCGGAGTTCAGGCAAGGAGAATCCTGGAGTTCAGAGAAGGAGGATCCCGGAGTTCAGGCAAGGAGGATCCCGGAGTTCAGGCAAGGAGGATCCCGGAGTTAAGGGAAAGAGGATCCCGGAGTTCAGGGAAGGAGGATCCCTGGGTTCAGGCAAGGAGGATCCCTGAGTTCAGGGAAGGAGGATCCCGGAGTTCAGTCAAGGAGGATCCCTGAGTTCAGTGGAGGATCCCTGAGTTCTGGCAAGGAGGATCCCGGAGTTCAGTCAAGGAGGATCCCTGGGTTCAGGGAAGGAGGATCCCGGAGTTCAGGCAAGGAGGATCCCGGAGTTCAGGCAAGGAGGATCCCGGCGTTCAGAGAAGGAGGATCCCGGAGTTCAGGCAAGGAGGATCCCGGAGTTCAGGCAAGGAGGATCCCGGAGTTAAGGGAAAGAGGATCCCGGAGTTCATTCAAGGAGGATCCCTGAGTTCAGTGAAGGAGGATCCCGGAGTTCAGAGAAGGAGGATCCCGGAGTTCAGGCAAGGAGGATCCCGGAGTTCAGGCAAGGAGGATCCCGGAGTTCAGGGAAGGAGGATCCCTGAGTTCAGGGAAGGAGGATCCCGGAGTTCAGGGAAGGAGGATCCCTGAGTTCAGGGAAGGAGGATCCCTGGGTTCAGGCAAGGAGGATCCCGGAGTTCAGGGAAGGAGGATCCCGGAGTTCAGGCAAGGAGGATCCCGGAGTTCAGGGAAGGAGGATCCCGGAGTTCAGTCAAGGAGGATCCCTGAGTTCAGGCAATAAGGATCCCGGAGTTCAGGCAAGGAGGATCCCGGAGTTCAGGGAAGGAGGATCCCGGAGTTCAGGCAAGGAGGATCCCTGGGTTCAGGCAAGGAGGTTACCGGAGTTCAGGCAAGGAGGGTCCCTGAGTTCAGGCAAGGAGGATCCCGGAGTTCAGGCAAGGAGGATCCCGGAGTTCAGGCAAGGAGGATCCCGGAGTTCAGGGAAAGAGGATCCCTGAGTTCAGGGAAGGAGGATCCCGGAGTTCAGTCAAGGAGGATCCCTGAGTTCAGGGAAGGAGGATCCCGGAGTTCAGTCAAGTAGGATCCCTGAGTTCAGGGAAGGAGGATCCCGGAGTTCAGGCAAGGAGGATCCCGGAGTTCAGGGAAGGAGGATCCCGGAGTTCAGTCAAGGAGGATCCCTGAGTTCAGGCAAGGACGATCCCGGAGTTCAGTCAAGGAGGTTCCCTGGGTTCAGGGAAGGAGGATCCCGGAGTTCAGTCAAGGAGGATCCCTGAGTTCAGTGAAGGAGGATCCCTGAGTTCAGGCAAGGAGGATCCCGGAGTTCAGTCAAGGAGGATCCCTGGGTTCAGGGAAGGAGGATCCCGGAGTTCAGGGAAGGAGGATCCCGGAGTTCAGAGAAGGAGGATCCCGGAGTTCAGGCAAGGAGGATCCCGGAGTTCAGGGAAGGAGGATCCCGGAGTTCAGGCAAGGAGGATCCCGGAGTTCAGAGAAGGAGGATCCCGGAGTTCAGGCAAGGAGGATCCCGGAGTTCAGGCAAGGAGGATCCCGGAGTTCAGGGAAGGAGGATCCCTGAGTTCAGGGAAGGAGGATCCCGGAGTTCAGGGAAGGAGGATCCCTGAGTTCAGGGAAGGAGGATCCCTGGGTTCAGGCAAGGAGGATCCCGGAGTTCAGGGAAGGAGGATCCCGGAGTTCAGGCAAGGAGGATCCCGGAGTTCAGGGAAGGAGGATCCCGGAGTTCAGTCAAGGAGGATCCCTGAGTTCAGGCAAGGAGGATCCCGGAGTTCAGGCAAGGAGGATCCCGGAGTTCAGGGAAGGAAGATCCCGGAGTTCAGGCAAGGAGGATCCCTGGGTTCAGGCAATGAGGATCCCGGAGTTCAGGCAAGGAGGATCCCTGAGTTCAGGCAAGGAGGATCCCGGAGTTCAGGGAAAGAGGATCCCTGAGTTCAGGGAAGGAGGATCCCGGAGTTCAGTCAAGGAGGATCCCTGAGTTCAGGGAAGGAGGATCCCGGAGTTCAGTCAAGGAGGATCCCTGAGTTCATGGAAGGAGGATCCCGGAGTTCAGGCAAGGAGGATCCCGGAGTTCAGGGAAGGAGGATCCCGGAGTTCAGTCAAGGAGGATCCCTGAGTTCAGGCAAGGAGGATCCCGGAGTTCAGTCAAGGAGGTTCCCTGGGTTCAGGGAAGGAGGATCCCGGAGTTCAGTCAAGGAGGATCCCTGAGTTCAGTGAAGGAGGATCCCTGAGTTCAGGCAAGGAGGATCCCGGAGTTTAGTCAAGGAGGATCCCTGGGTTCAGGGAAGGAGGATCCCGGAGTTCAGGGAAGGAGGATCCCGGAGTTCAGAGAAGGAGGATCCCGGAGTTCAGGCAAGGAGGATCCCGGAGTTCAGGCAAGGAGGATACCGGAGTTAAGGGAAAGAGGATCCCGGAGTTCATTCAAGGAGGATCCTTGAGTTCAGTGAAGGAGGATCCCTGAGTTCAGGCAAGGAGGATCCCGGAGTTCAGGCAAGGAGGATCCCGGAGTTCAGGGAAGGAAGATCCCTGAGTTCAGGGAAGGAGGATCCCGGAGTTCAGGGAAGGGGGATCCCTGAGTTCAGGGAAGGTGGATCCCTGGGTTCAGGCAAGGAGGATCCCGGAGTTCAGGGAAGGAGGATCCCGGAGTTCAGGCAAGGAGGATCCCGGAGTTCAGGCAAGGAGGATCCCGGAGTTCAGGCAAGGAGGATCCCGGAGTTCAGGGAAAGAGGATCCCTGAGTTCAGGGAAGGAGGATCCCGGAGTTCAGTCAAGGAGGATCCCTGAGTTCAGGGAAGGAGGATCCGGGAGTTCAGGCAAGGAGGATCCCTGAGTTCAGGGAAGGAGGATCCCGGAGTTCAGGCAAGGAGGATCCCGGAGTTCAGGGAAGGAGGATCCCGGAGTTCAGTCAAGGAAGTTCCCTGAGTTCAGGCAAGGCGGATCCCGGAGTTCAGTCAAGGAGGTTCCCTGGGTTCAGGGAAGGAGGATCCCGGAGTTCTGTCAAGGAGGATCCCTGGGTTCAGGGAAGGAGGATCCCGGAGTTCAGGGTAGGAGGATCCTGGAGTTCAGAGAAGGAGGATCCCGGAGTTCAGGCAAGGAGGATCCCCGAGTTCAGGCAAGGAGGATCCCGGAGTTAAGGGAAAGAGAATCCCGGAGTTCAGGGAAGGAGGATCCCTGTGTTCAGTCAAGGAGGATCCCTGAGTTCAGGGAAGGAGGATCCCGGAGTTCAGTCAAGGAGGATCCCTGAGTTCAGTGAAGGAGGATCCCTGAGTTCAGGCAAGGAGGATCCCGGAGTTCAGTCAAGCAGGATCCCTGTGTTCAGGGAAGGAGGATCCCTGAGTTCAGGGAAGGAGGATCCCTGAGTTCAGGCAAGGAGGATCCCGGAGTTCAGGCAAGGAGGATCCCGGAGTTCAGAGAAGGAGGATCCCGGAGTTCAGGCAAGGAGGATCCCGGAGTTCAGGCAAGGAGGATCCCGGAGTTAAGGGAAAGAGGATCCCGGAGTTCATTCAAGGAGGATCCCTGAGTTCAGTGAAGGAGGATCCCGGAGTTCAGGGAAGGAGGATCCCGGAGTTCAGGCAAGGAGGATCCCGGAGTTCAGAGAAGGAGGATCCCGGAGTTCAGGCAAGGAGGATCCCGGAGTTCAGGCAAGGAGGATCCCGGAGTTCAGGGAAGGAGGATCCCTGAGTTCAGGGAAGGAGGATCCCGGAGTTCAGGGAAGGAGGATCCCTGAGTTCAGGGAAGGAGGATCCCTGGGTTCAGGCAAGGAGGATCCCGGAGTTCAGGGAAGGAGGATCCCGGAGTTCAGGCAAGGAGGATCCCGGAGTTCAGGGAAGGAGGATCCCGGAGTTCAGTCAAGGAGGATCCCTGAGTTCAGGCAAGGAGGATCCCGGAGTTCAGGCAAGGAGGATCCCGGAGTTCAGGGAAGGAAGATCCCGGAGTTCAGGCAAGGAGGATCCCTGGGTTCAGGCAAGGAGGATCCCGGAGTTCAGGGAAGGAGGATCCCTGAGTTCAGGCAAGGAGGATCCCGGAGTTCAGGCAAGGAGGATCCCGGAGTTCAGGCAAGGAGGATCCCGGAGTTCAGGGAAAGAGGATCCCTGAGTTCAGGGAAGGAGGATCCCGGAGTTCAGTCAAGGAGGATCCCTGAGTTCAGGGAAGGAGGATCCCGGAGTTCAGGCAAGGAGGATCCCTGAGTTCAGGGAAGGAGGATCCCGGAGTTCAGGCAAGGAGGATCCCGGAGTTCAGGCAAGGAGGATCCCGGAGTTCAGGGAAGGAGGATCCCTGAGTTCAGGGAAGGAGGATCCCGGAGTTCAGGGAAGGAGGATCCCTGAGTTCAGGGAAGGAGGATCCCTGGGTTCAGGCAAGGAGGATCCCGGAGTTCAGGGAAGGAGGATCCCGGAGTTCAGGCAAGGAGGATCCCGGAGTTCAGGGAAGGAGGATCCCGGAGTTCAGTCAAGGAGGATCCCTGAGTTCAGGCAAGGAGGATCCCGGAGTTCAGGCAAGGAGGATCCCGGAGTTCAGGCAAGGAGGATCCCGGAGTTCAGGGAAAGAGGATCCCTGAGTTCAGGGAAGGAGGATCCCGGAGTTCAGTCAAGGAGGATCCCTGAGTTCAGGGAAGGAGGATCCGGGAGTTCAGGCAAGGAGGATCCCTGAGTTCAGGGAAGGAGGATCCCGGAGTTCAGGCAAGGAGGATCCCGGAGTTCAGGGAAGGAGGATCCCGGAGTTCAGTCAAGGAAGTTCCCTGAGTTCAGGCAAGGCGGATCCCGGAGTTCAGTCAAGGAGGTTCCCTGGGTTCAGGGAAGGAGGATCCCGGAGTTCTGTCAAGGAGGATCCCTGGGTTCAGGGAAGGAGGATCCCGGAGTTCAGGGTAGGAGGATCCTGGAGTTCAGAGAAGGAGGATCCCGGAGTTCAGGCAAGGAGGATCCCCGAGTTCAGGCAAGGAGGATCCCGGAGTTAAGGGAAAGAGAATCCCGGAGTTCAGGGAAGGAGGATCCCTGTGTTCAGTCAAGGAGGATCCCTGAGTTCAGGGAAGGAGGATCCCGGAGTTCAGTCAAGGAGGATCCCTGAGTTCAGTGAAGGAGGATCCCTGAGTTCAGGCAAGGAGGATCCCGGAGTTCAGTCAAGCAGGATCCCTGTGTTCAGGGAAGGAGGATCCCTGAGTTCAGGGAAGGAGGATCCCTGAGTTCAGGCAAGGAGGATCCCGGAGTTCAGGCAAGGAGGATCCCGGAGTTCAGAGAAGGAGGATCCCGGAGTTCAGGCAAGGAGGATCCCGGAGTTCAGGCAAGGAGGATCCCGGAGTTAAGGGAAAGAGGATCCCGGAGTTCATTCAAGGAGGATCCCTGAGTTCAGTGAAGGAGGATCCCGGAGTTCAGGGAAGGAGGATCCCGGAGTTCAGGCAAGGAGGATCCCGGAGTTCAGAGAAGGAGGATCCCGGAGTTCAGGCAAGGAGGATCCCGGAGTTCAGGCAAGGAGGATCCCGGAGTTCAGGGAAGGAGGATCCCTGAGTTCAGGGAAGGAGGATCCCGGAGTTCAGGGAAGGAGGATCCCTGAGTTCAGGGAAGGAGGATCCCTGGGTTCAGGCAAGGAGGATCCCGGAGTTCAGGGAAGGAGGATCCCGGAGTTCAGGCAAGGAGGATCCCGGAGTTCAGGGAAGGAGGATCCCGGAGTTCAGTCAAGGAGGATCCCTGAGTTCAGGCAAGGAGGATCCCGGAGTTCAGGCAAGGAGGATCCCGGAGTTCAGGGAAGGAAGATCCCGGAGTTCAGGCAAGGAGGATCCCTGGGTTCAGGCAAGGAGGATCCCGGAGTTCAGGGAAGGAGGATCCCTGAGTTCAGGCAAGGAGGATCCCGGAGTTCAGGCAAGGAGGATCCCGGAGTTCAGGCAAGGAGGATCCCGGAGTTCAGGGAAAGAGGATCCCTGAGTTCAGGGAAGGAGGATCCCGGAGTTCAGTCAAGGAGGATCCCTGAGTTCAGGGAAGGAGGATCCCGGAGTTCAGGCAAGGAGGATCCCTGAGTTCAGGGAAGGAGGATCCCGGAGTTCAGGCAAGGAGGATCCCGGAGTTCAGGGAAGGAGGATCCCGGAGTTCAGTCAAGGAGGATCCCTGAGTTCAGGGAAGGAGGATCCCGGAGTTCAGTCAAGGAGGATCCCTGAGTTCAGTGAAGGAGGATCCCTGAGTTCAGGCAAGGAGGATCCCGGAGTTCAGTCAAGCAGGATCCCTGTGTTCAGGGAAGGAGGATCCCTGAGTTCAGGGAAGGAGGATCCCTGAGTTCAGGCAAGGAGGATCCCGGAGTTCAGGCAAGGAGGATCCCGGAGTTCAGAGATGGAGGATCCCGGAGTTCAGGCAAGGAGGATCCCGGAGTTCAGGCAAGGAGGATCCCGGAGTTAAGGGAAAGAGGATCCCGGAGTTCATTCAAGGAGGATCCCTGAGTTCAGTGAAGGAGGATCCCGGAGTTCAGGGAAGGAGGATCCCGGAGTTCAGGCAAGGAGGATCCCGGAGTTCAGAGAAGGAGGATCCCGGAGTTCAGGCAAGGAGGATCCCGGAGTTCAGGCAAGGAGGATCCCGGAGTTCAGGGAAGGAGGATCCCTGAGTTCAGGGAAGGAGGATCCCGGAGTTCAGGGAAGGAGGATCCCTGAGTTCAGGGAAGGAGGATCCCTGGGTTCAGGCAAGGAGGATCCCGGAGTTCAGGGAAGGAGGATCCCGGAGTTCAGGCAAGGAGGATCCCGGAGTTCAGGGAAGGAGGATCCCGGAGTTCAGTCAAGGAGGATCCCTGAGTTCAGGCAAGGAGGATCCCGGAGTTCAGGCAAGGAGGATCCCGGAGTTCAGGGAAGGAAGATCCCGGAGTTCAGGCAAGGAGGATCCCTGGGTTCAGGCAAGGAGGATCCCGGAGTTCAGGCAAGGAGGATCCCTGAGTTCAGGCAAGGAGGATCCCGGAGTTCAGGCAAGGAGAATCCCGGAGTTCAGGCAAGGAGGATCCCGGAGTTCAGGGAAAGAGGATCCCTGAGTTCAGGGAAGGAGGATCCCGGAGTTCAGTCAAGGAGGATCCCTGAGTTCAGGGAAGGAGGATCCCGGAGTTCAGGCAAGGAGGATCCCTGAGTTCAAGGAAGGAGGATCCCGGAGTTCAGGCAAGGAGGATCCCGGAGTTCAGGGAAGGAGGATCCCGGAGTTCAGTCAAGGAGGATCCCTGAGTTCAGGCAAGGAGGATCCCGGAGTTCAGTCAAGGAGGTTCCCTGGGTTCAGGGAAGGAGGATCCCGGAGTTCAGTCAAGGAGGATCCCTGAGTTCAGTGAAGGAGGATCCCTGAGTTCAGGCAAGGAGGATCCCGGAGTTCAGTCAAGGAGGATCCCTGGGTTCAGGGAAGGAGGATCCCGGAGTTCAGGGAAGGAGGATCCCGGAGTTCAGAGAAGGAGGATCCCGGAGTTCAGGCAAGGAGGATCCCGGAGTTCAGGCAAGGAGGATACCGGAGTTAAGGGAAAGAGGATCCCGGAGTTCATTCAAGGAGGATCCTTGAGTTCAGTGAAGGAGGATCCCGGAGTTCAGGCAAGGAGGATCCCGGAGTTCAGAGAAGGAGGATCCCGGAGTTCAGGCAAGGAGGATCCCGGAGTTCAGGCAAGGAGGATCCCGGAGTTAAGGGAAAGAGGATCCCGGAGTTCAGGAAAGGAGGATCCCTGAGTTCAGGCAAGGAGGATCCCTGAGTTCAGGCAAGGAGGATCCCGGAGTTCAGGCAAGGAGGATCCCGGAGTTCAGGGAAGGAAGATCCCTGAGTTCAGGGAAGGAGGATCCCGGAGTTCAGGGAAGGAGGATCCCTGAGTTCAGGGAAGGAGGATCCCTGGGTTCAGGCAAGGAGGATCCCGGAGTTCAGGGAAGGAGGATCCCGGAGTTCAGGCAAGGAGGATCCCGGAGTTCAGGGAAGGAGGATCCCGGAGTTCAGTCAAGGAGGATCCCAGAGTTCAGGCAAGGAGGATCCCGGAGTTCAGGCAAGGAGGATCCCGGAGTTCAGGGAAGGAGGATCCCGGAGTTCAGGCAAGGAGGATCCCTGGGTTCAGGCAAGGAGGATCCCGGAGTTCAGGCAAGGAGGATCCCTGAGTTCAGGCAAGGAGGATCCCGGAGTTCAGGCAAGGAGGATCCCGGAGTTCAGGCAAGGAGGATCCCGGAGTTCAGGCAAGGAGGATCCTGGAGTTCAGAGAAGGAGGATCCCGGAGTTCAGGCAAGGAGGATCCCGGAGTTCAGGCAAGGAGGATCCCGGAGTTAAGGGAAAGAGGATCCCGGAGTTCAGGGAAGGAGGATCCCTGGGTTCAGACAAGGAGGATCCCTGAGTTCAGGGAAGGAGGAACCCGGAGTTCAGGGAAGGTGGATTCCGGAGTTCAGGGAAGGAGGATCCCGGAGTTCAGGGAAGGAGGATCGCTGAGTTCAGGGAAGGAGGATCCCGGAGTTCAGGCAAGGAGGATCCCGGAGTTCAGGCAAGGAGGATCCCGGAGTTCAGGCAAGGAGGATCCCGGTGTTCAGGGAAGGAGGATCCCGGAGTTCAGGCAAGGAGGATCCCGGAGTTCAGGGAAGGAGGATCGCTGAGTTCAGGGAAGGAGGATCCCGGAGTTCAGGCAAGGAGGATCCCTGGGTTCAGGCAAGGAGGATCCCGGAGTTCAGGCAAGGAGGATCGCTGAGTTCAGAGAAGGAGGATCCCGGAGTTCAGGCAAGGAGGATCCCGGAGTTCAGGCAAGGAGGATCCCGGAGTTAAGGGAAAGAGGATCCCGGAGTTCAGGGAAGGAGGATCCCTGGGTTCAGACAAGGAGGATCCCTGAGTTCAGGGAAGGAGGAACCCGGAGTTCAGGGAAGGTGGATTCCGGAGTTCAGGGAAGGAGGATCCCGGAGTTCAGGGAAGGAGGATCGCTGAGTTCAGGGAAGGAGGATCCCGGAGTTCAGGCAAGGAGGATCCCGGAGTTCAGGCAAGGAGGATCCCGGAGTTCAGGCAAGGAGGATCCCGGTGTTCAGGGAAGGAGGATCCCGGAGTTCAGGCAAGGAGGATCCCGGAGTTCAGGGAAGGAGGATCGCTGAGTTCAGGGAAGGAGGATCCCGGAGTTCAGGCAAGGAGGATCCCTGGGTTCAGGCAAGGAGGATCCCGGAGTTCAGGGAAGGAGGATCGCTGAGTTCAGGGAAGGAGGATCCCGGAGTTCAGCCAAGGAGGATCCCTGGGTTCAGGCAAGGAGGATCCCGGAGTTCAGGCAAGGAGGATCCCGGAGTTCAGGGAAGGAGGATCCCGGTGTTCAGGCAAGGAGGATCCCTGAGTTCAGGCAAGGAGGATCCCGGAGTTCAGTGAAGGAGGATCCCGGAGTTCAGGCAAGGAGGATCCCGGAGTTCAGGGAAGTAGGATCGCTGAGTTCAGGGAAGGAGGATCCCGGAGTTCAGGCAAGGAGGATCCCGGAGTTCAGGGAAGGAGGATCCCGGTGTTCAGGCAAGGAGGATCCCTGAGTTCAGGCAAGGAGGATCCCGGAGTTCAGTGAAGGAGGATCCCGGAGTTCAGGCAAGGAGGATCCCGGAGTTCAGGGAAGTAGGATCGCTGAGTTCAGGGAAGGAGGATCCCGGAGTTCAGGCAAGGAGGATCCCGGAGTTCAGGGAAGGAGGATCCCGGAGTTCAGGCAAGGAGGATCCCGGAGTTAAGGGAAAGAGTATCCCGGAGTTCAGCGAAGGAGGATCCCTGAGTTCAGGCAAGGATGATCCCTGGGTTCAGGCAAGGAGGGTCCCGGAGTTCAGGGAAGGAGGATCCCGGAGTTCAGGCAAGGAGGATCCCGGAGTTAAGGGAAAAGGATCCCGGAGTTCAGGCAAGGAGGATCCCTGAGTTCAGGGAAGGAGGATCCCGGAGTTCAGGCAAGGCAGGATCCCGGAGTTCAGGCAAGGAGGATCCCGGAGTTCAGGCAAGGAGGATCCCGGAGTTCAGGCAAGGAGGATCCCGGAGTTCAGGGAAGGAGGATCCCGGAGTTCAGGCAAGGAGGATCCCGGAGTTCAGGCAAGGAGGATCCCGGAGTTCAGGGAAGGAGGATCCCGGAGTTCAGGCAAGGAGGATCCCGGAGTTCAGGGAAGGAGGATCCCGGAGTTCAGGCAAGGAGGATCCCGGAGTTCAGGCAAGGAGGATCCCGGTGTTCAGGCAAGGAGGATCCCGGAGTTCAGGCAAGGAGGATCCCGGAGTTCAGGCAAGGAGGATCCCGGAGTTCAGGCAAGGAGGCTCCCAGAGTTCAGGCAAGGAGGATCCCGGAGTTCAGGCAAGGAGGATCCCGGAGTTCAGACAAGGAGGATCCCGGAGTTCAGTCAAGGCAGGATCCCGGATTTCAGCAAGGAGGATCCCGGAGTTCAGGCAAGGAGGATCCCGGAGTTCAGGCAAGGAGGATCCCGGAGTTCAGGGAAGGAGGATCCCGGAGTTCAGGCAAGGAGGATCCCTGGGTTCAGGCAAGGAGGATCCCGGAGTTCAGGCAAGGAGGATCCCTGAGTTCAGGCAAGGAGGATCCCGGAGTTCAGGCAAGGGGGATCCCGGAGTTCAGGCAAGGAGGATCCCGGAGTTCAGGGAAAGAGGATCCCTGAGTTCAGGGAAGGAGGATCCCGGAGTTCAGTCAAGGAGGATCCCTGAGTTCAGGCAAGGAGGATCCCGGAGTTCAGGCAAGGAGGATCCCGGAGTTCAGTGAAGGAGGATCACTGAGTTCAGGCAAGGAGGATCCCGGAGTTCAGTCAAGGAGGATCCCTGGGTTCAGGGAAGGAGGATCCCGGAGTTCAGGGAAGGAGCATCCCGGAGTTCAGGCAAGGAGGATCCCGGAGTTCAGGCAAGGAGGATCCTGGAGTTCAGAGAAGGAGGATCCCGGAGTTCAGGCAAGGAGGATCCCGGAGTTCAGGCAAGGAGGATCCCGGAGTTAAGGGAAAGAGGATCCCGGAGTTCAGGGAAGGAGGATCCCTGGGTTCAGGCAAGGAGGATCCCTGAGTTCAGGGAAGGAGGATCCCGGAGTTCAGGGAAGGTGGATCCCGGAGTTCAGGGAAGGAGGATCCCGGAGTTCAGGGAAGGAGGATCGCTGAGTTCAGGCAAGGAGGATCCCGGAGTTCAGGCAAGGAGGATCCTGGAGTTCAGGCAAGGAGGATCCCGGAGTTCAGGCAAGGAGGATCCCGGAGTTCAGGCAAGGAGGATCCCGGTGTTCAGGGAAGGAGGATCCCGGAGTTCAGGGAAGGAGGATCGCTGAGTTCAGGGAAGGAGGATCCCGGAGTTCAGGCAAGGAGGATCCCTGGGTTCAGGCATGGAGGATCCCGGAGTTCAGGGAAGGAGGATCGCTGAGTTCAGGGAAGGAGGATCCCGGAGTTCAGCCAAGGAGGATCCCTGGGTTCAGGCAAGGAGGATCCCGGAGTTCAGGCAAGGAGGATCCCGGAGTTCAGGGAAGGAGGATCCCGGAGTTCAGGCAAGGAGGATCCCGGAGTTCAGGCAAGGAGGATCCCGGAGTTCAGTGAAGGAGGATCCCGGAGTTCAGGCAAGGAGGATCCCGGAGTTCAGGGAAGGAGGATCGCTGAGTTCAGGGAAGGAGGATCCCGGAGAAGGGAAAGAGGATCCCGGAGTTCAGGCAAGGAGGATCCCTGAGTTCAGGAAAGGAGGATCCCGGAGTTCTGGCAAGGCAGGATCCCGGAGTTCAGGCAAGGAGGATCCCGGTGTTCAGGCAAGGAGGATCCCGGAGTTCAGGGAAGGAGGATCCCGGAGTTCAGGCAAGGAGGATCCCGGAGTTCAGGCAAGGAGGATCCCGGAGTTCAGGCAAGGAGGATCCTGGAGTTCAGGGAAGGAGGATCCCGGAGTTCAGGCAAGGAGGATCCCGGAGTTCAGGCAAGGAGGATCCCGGAGTTCAGGCAAGGAGGATCCCGGAGTTCAGGGAAGGAGGATCCCGGAGTTCAGGCAAGGAGGATCCCGGAGTTCAGGGAAGGAGGATCCCGGAGTTCAGGCAAGGAGGATCCCGGAGTTCAGGCAAGGAGGATCCCGGTGTTCAGGCAAGGAGGATCCCGGAGTTCAGGCAAGGAGGATCCCGGAGTTCAGGCAAGGAGGATCCCGGAGTTCAGGCAAGGATGATCCCGGAGTTCAGGCAAGGAGGATCCCGGAGTTCAGGCAAGGAGGATCCCGGAGTTCAGGCAAGGAGGATCCGGGAGTTCAGACAAGGAGGATCCCGGAGTTCAGTCAAGGCAGGATCCCGGTGTTCAGGCAAGGAGGATCCCGGAGTTCAGGCAAGGAGGATCCCGGAGTTCAGTGAAGGAGGATCCCGGAGTTCAGGCAAGGAGGATCCCGGAGTTCAGGCAAGGAGGATCCCGGTGTTCAGGCAAGGAGGATCCCGGAGTTCAGGCAAGGAGGATCCCGGAGTTCAGGCAAGGAGGATCCCGGAGTTCAGAGAAGGAGGATCCCGGAGTTCAGGCAAGGAGGATCCCGGAGTTCAGGCAAGGAGGATCCCGGAGTTCAGGCAAGGAGGATCCCGGAGTTCAGGCAAGGAGGATCCCGGAGTTCAGCAAGGAGGATCCCGGAGTTCAGGGAAGGAGGATCCCGGAGTTCAGGCAAGGAGGAACCCGGAGTTCAGGCAAGGAGGATCCCGGAGTTCAGGCAAGGAGGATCCCGGAGTTCAGCAAGGAGGATCCCGGAGTTCAGGGAAGGAGGATCCCGGAGTTCAGGCAAGGAGGATCCCGGAGTTCAGGCAAGGAGGATCCCGGAGTTCAGGCAAGGAGGATCCCGGAGTTCAGGCAAGGAGGATCCCGGTGTTCAGGCAAGGAGGATCCCGGAGTTCAGGCAAGGTGGATCCCGGAGTTCAGGCAAGGAGGATCCCGGAGTTCAGGCAAGGAGGATCCCGGAGTTCAGGCAAGGAGGATCCCTGAGTTCAGGCAAGGAGGATCCCGGAGTTCAGGCAAGGAGGATCCCGGAGTTCAGTCAAGGCAGGATCCCGGAGTTCAGGCAAGGATGATCCCGGAGTTCAGGGAAGGAGGATCCCGGAGTTCAGGCAAGGAGGATCCCGGAGTTCAGGGAAGGAGGATCCCGGAGTTCAGGCAAGGAGGATCCCGGAGTTCAGGCAAGGAGGATCCCGGTGTTCAGGCAAGGAGGATCCCGGAGTTCAGGCAAGGTGGATCCCGGAGTTCAGGCAAGGAGGATCCCGGAGTTCAGGCAAGGAGGATCCCGGAGTTCAGGCAAGGAGGATCCCGGAGTTCAGGCAAGGAGGATCCCGGAGTTCAGTCAAGGCAGGATCCCGGAGTTCAGTCAAGGCAGGATCCC
Organism: Hypanus sabinus; assembly: GCF_030144855.1. Taxonomy (NCBI): domain Eukaryota; kingdom Metazoa; phylum Chordata; class Chondrichthyes; order Myliobatiformes; family Dasyatidae; genus Hypanus; species Hypanus sabinus. The sequence continues at coordinate 437,693 of NW_026780476.1, read as the reverse complement.
GGAGTTCAGGCAAGGACGATCCAGGAGTTCAGGCAAGGAGGATCCCGGAGTTCAGTCAAGGCTGGCTCATGGTCTTCAGGCAGAGTCTAGGAGTTCTCTGGGCGGGTCGCATAACTCCTGGGTCGGGCCCGGACCTCCGAGGCAGGAACAAAGGGGCCTGAGCAGGTCGCGGGACACCTGGGTAGGTTGAGGGGCAGAACCCATCAGCAGAGAGGGATGGAAACGGACAGAGTCCCCGGCCGGGCAACGGCACGCCGGCCAGGCTTGCCCGAGGAAGGCAAGGGATAGGAAGGGAACTAGGTCCAGGGTGACTGCCAGACTTACTCGAAGAACTCGTCTTTAACGAGGGGAAATCCAAGCCAGGGCAACCGGAGGAACAGGATAAGCAGGACGACCCCCCAGCTCCACTCAGTCCCAGTGCCCCCGGTATACACCGCCAGCCGATGATCCACAGGTGTGACTACCTGGGCTCAAGGGTGAAAGGAGGAACGGCTACAGAAACCGGAGTCCGGAGTCGGCGGACCGGATCAAGTCCCGGAATGCGGGCTCCGGACCGGACCATAACAGTAGAAGCGGCTGGTGCATGGATGGGCCATGGGCGCTGAGGTAAAATGGCTCCCAGGTCGAGTTGATATTCCTTTGCGCCTCCATGGATGCTGTCTGACCAATTGACTATGTCCTGGCTTGTATGTTTTGTGTCAGAATGTATTTTAAAGCCTATTCCACTGAGGTGCTCCACCATAGCGCAGCCGGTCAAGGGTCGCTGGGGCAGCAGGTTCATGGGCCAATATCAGATCATATTAAATAGAAAAATCAGATGATCATCCCCCTTCCCTCGCACTCTGACTAAACCATCACTCAGGAATCTCGTAGCTAATTGGCCAGAAGTGTAGATGTAACGTTCTAACTCGTCCTCTCAGTGTCCAGAGTGTTTTATCAATCTATCTGTCCTATATATATCTTCAGAAGTTCAAATCCTCTATCTGTTGGTCTTGAATTAAAAGAAAATAAAGATTCTTAACAGTCAGTGTAAAGCACATTGTCCTTCTTTCTGATTGGCTCCCTATGTTGAGGGACGTGAACCCTGTCGGCAGTGCAATCAGAGGCTGTACATCAGTGCTCTTGTCCAACCAAAACCCCGCAAGATCCCACGTGGTTCACGATGGTGACGTCACTATTGGCAAATCCTTACTGCAGCTCACAAATACTCCTTTGTAAACTGATCGCAAAAACACGTTTTTAAGAGTTTCAAACAATTTATTCGCTTATTTTAATCCGGACAGAATATCGGACGAACTGTTGCAGTTAACCCACTGACATGGCAAACATGAACTCAGGACGGCTAATCGCCATATAGAGCCAGCTCCCCGACTACAGGAGATCTCGGCCGATCAGACTGCAACCTCAGACTCACAGTCGGGGGTGTCAGGAATATACGGGCACGACTGCCTTGGTGATAAATAATGACGTAACTGCGATATTTTAGGCACCCGTGATGGGAATTGGAGGCGTGAACCAGAACCTGTTTACTGAGAGTTTCTTTCTTTCAGTTAGAGAGACATTACACTGAAAAAACAAATTCTCACTGCAGCTGAAGTTCTAAATGCTCCCAATCTATATAATCTGTGCTGCCTTCAACAAAAGCCAGCTTTGCAATTGTGAATGTTTAGAAAAGACTGTCAAGGGTTAACGTTCAGCTCTTTGCAAAAGAGCGCACTGAAGTAAATTGAGGAAGAAGGCAAATAACTGAGGCGGTTGGCGCATATTGTTTTGTACTTGTGGGGACGGCGGAACTTTGTGGGGGAACAGGTGCGGAGAGAAAGTTACTACAGAGCGCGGTGAAGGAGACTTCAAAATGTATTACTGGAAAGAACAGGAGAGAGAGTGTGAAAACCCTGGATATCTGGAGCAATATACAAAAATGCTGAGAAAGCAGCGGTCATACAATATCTGAGGAGGGCAATGAGCCGTCACGGGTCGTGTCGAGACCCTGTAGCGATACTGCACACCACCAGGGCAGTGCGATAGTTTAAAAATTCGGCTGGTGCAAGATCTAGTGTGGCACAAGTGATCCAGCTGCGAGGCTTTGATGGGCTGTTGCTATGGGCAGAGAGTCGAAATGGTGTTAGAAAATGTATCAAAGAACTCTCCACTGTCATCGCCTGTCATCTTCTGAATGATAAAGAGGGAGATATTTATATAAAGAGTCGAGAGCGAAGGGTGCGAAAGGAGCCGGCACGTGACAGCAGTGTCCAGTTAAACGCGGCTGATTGGAAGATGGGTGTGACGTCAGATGTGTAAACATGGAGACCACGGCAGGGGTTGAGAGGTGATGGACAGTGGCAACAAGGGGAGGTGGAGATGTAATTTGACAGTAAAACCAGGGTAAACCATGGGACCCCTGGAGGGTGAAAAGCAGAGCAGGTGCGCACTTTCAGCGAGAAGACACTGTGTGTGTGTGTGTGTGTAATGCACGATCGAGTCAGAGGAGGGTAATTACACTCTGTAACAGGGCTAGAGAATGTTTGGTGTGTAAAAGAGATTTCAGGTGGCTCAGAAACAGACTGCAGGTAGCGCTCACCTAAGCTCACAACAAAGAAACAGGCTGAAACAAATCAATAAACCCGGAAATTAATTTCAGTCATGAAATATATTCATTTTCATTTTTAAAATCTTTTTATTCATACATAATCTTCGACAGTAATAAGATGATACAGAGCTTCAACAATTAATAAAGCTGAAGAAGAAAAAACTTATCAATAAAGGATAATATATGATAATGAAATAAATTATATAAAGAAATTAAAGACAATGAAAAAAGAACAAAAAAATATTAGCAATCAACTCCCGGAGCAATACGACTTACCGTCGTCCATATACATAAAAAATGAATCATCATCCGCCAATTCATGTTTATTTTAAATGAAATTGGAAGGAAACCATATAAAATAATTCAAATTAAATGATAATATTTGGCAAAAGAGCCCCACCCTCTCTCAAAATCAAATCGAGGATCAAAAGTTCGACCTGATTTTTTTTTCCAATCTGAGACATAATATTACTTGAGAAAACCATTGAATTAATGTAGAGACAGAGGTGTCTTTCCATTTTAATAAAATAGCCCTTCTTGCCAACAATGTAACAAATGCAATTACATGTTGGTCTGAAGATGATGCGGAACTATTCCAGATAGAGCAGTTAATGTATTAGGTTGTAAATTAATTTTCAGAGCTTTAGAAATTGTAGAAGATTTAGATTTCCAAAAGGATTTTAATGAAGGACGTGACCTGAACATATGAGACAAAGTGGCTAATTCAGTTTTACACCTATCGCAGTCATTGTCTATGTTAGGAAATATGTTAGATAGTCCCTCCTTTGTTACATAATAACGGTGAACAATTTTAAATTGAACTAAACAGTGATTGGCACATATCAACGAAGAACTGACAATTTTCAGAACTCGCAACCAATCTTCGTTAACAAAATTCATATTAAGTTCTCTCTCTCAATCTTGTTTAATCTTTAGTGATAGGTTATCTTTTGTAGTAAAAATAAATTATAAATTCTACCAACAGAACCTCTTACTGAATGATTCATATTCAAAATAGTATCCAGCAAATCAGATTCGTGCAAATATGGAAGCTTAGATAGGTATTATTGTAAAAAATGTTTAACCTGAAAATATTACAAAAAGTGAGTATGAGGGAGAGAATATTTACTAATTAACTCTTCAAAAGTCATCAATCGACCCTCAAAAAATAATTCTGCAAAACAACAGACCCCTTATTTCTCCATAAAAGAAAAATGGCACCATGTATTGAGGGTTTAAATAAAACATTTAGATATAGAGAGCTAGACAATTTAAATTGTTTAAAATTTTAAAAAATTGCGAAACTGAAGCCAAATCCCTAAGGACTGGTTAATAACAGGGCAGAGATTTAAATTTGGAATTTCGGAGAGATGTAAAGGTAATGAAGCTCCTAATAATGAGGTTACATGAAATTGTTAGGGAGTCTTTAATTAGAAATCAATCCAAGAGGGTTTTTGGCTCTTGTCGTGCCAATATAGCCAAAAACATAATTGATGAGTATTAACAGACCAATAATACAGTCTTATATTAGGAAGTGCATGTCAGCCATCTTTTTTAGATTTTTGTAAATGATACTTTTTAATTCTTGGTCTTTTATTATTCCAAATAAAGGACGAAATAATACATTCAATTTGATCTAATTTTTTTAATTTAAAAAGATAGGTATATTTTGAAAAAAATATAAACATCTGGGTAAAATCATCCCTTTCACGGCATGGATATGACCTATCAAAGAAAGTGTAAGTGGTTTCAATCCAGAAAATAATTGATTCATAATTTACATTAATGGAACTACATTAACTATAAAAATCATTATAATTGTTAGTAATTATAATACCTAAATATTTAAAAGTATCAACAATTCTAAATTGAATATCGTTATATATGGAAATAGAAGCATTTAGTGAAAACAATTCACTTTTATTTAAGTCAAGTTTATATCCTGAAAATTGTCAAAAATCATTTATTATGTCCACATGATTAGGAATAGATTCTTCAGTGTTCTACATGTAACCCCCTGGGTCGCCTGAGGCTCGCTCAGCTCGTTTCCGTCTAGGGGGAGCAGCCTCCGACCCCGCCAAACTGGGTAATCAGCTGGGGTGGATGCTGTGTGATGTCCCCGCCTCGCCCAAAAACAGACAGAACACCATATGCGATTAAATGAGTACAATTTATAAAGGTTACTAAAACTAAGTGATTAATAACGATACAGTATATATGAAGGAAAAACAATAAAGGAAAGGCGCCAAACTTATCAAAGTCCAAACCCCTTCGTGCACAACCGTTGGAGCTCAATTACTGAAGTCTTCTGGCCACCATTCGATCCCCTCCGAACTCCTCGACTCGCAGCTCAGGACCCACCGAGTGGTCAACCAAGCACATCTAGCTTCATCCCCCCTCCTCGGGGTACCTCCTGGCCTCGGACCCCCCGCTTGGGGTCCGTTCCTCGCCCAGCTTACAGCATCGCATCCTCTCTCTCTCAACCCCTCGCGCCGATCTCCCCAGAAGCCCGCCAACAATATTTTACTGACTCAGAAGAAAGAACAACATTAATCCCAATTGGTTTACAAAGGAATGCAATTCTCGTTAGCAGTAAATTTTAACCCAAACAAGGTTCCAGCACTCTCTCGCAACAAAGAAGCATTCCTGCTTTTAACAGAACAAAGAAGCCATTTTGATTACAAACACAGTAACAAAGAAAAAAGAAGAAAACCCCCTTTACAACATGATGAAGTTTTCCTTTGAGGGACACCAGCGATTCGCTCTTCCCTTCCTCCACCATTGATGTTGATCTCAGTCCAATCGGTTCTGTGTCCTGAAAATCCTCCTTCACTCCATCTTACCGTCCCCTTAACATTGGCAGAGTCCCCCTTGTCCTTACCTGCAAACCCACTAGACATCGGTGGCAGACTGTTCTGGTTAGAGTAATGAGCAGTGCTGGGATAATGAGGCCAGCTCCTTTGGCAATGGGAATTCCGGGCATGGCCAGGTAACATGAGTAGACTTGTCCAAGTGTAGTCAGCCTGGATCAAGCCAGTTCCCTGTGCGCTGTAGGGATTGTGTCAGTCTCCCAGCCTCCCGACCGGCCATAACTGCACATGCTGTGTGGAGCTGCAGCTCCCAGTGGACCGCATTAGGGATCTGCGGTTGCAGCTCGATGACCTTGGTCTGGTCAGGGAGAGCGAGGAGGAGACTCCCGAACGGCCATAACTGCACATGCTGTGTGGAGCTGCAGCTCCCAGTGGACCGCGTTAGGGATCTGCGGTTGCAGCTCGATGACCTTGGTCTGGTAAGGGAGAGCGAGGTGGTGATAGAAAGGAGTTAAAGGCAGTTGGTCACACCTGGACCACGGGAGACAGGCAATTGGGTAACAGGAGAGGGAAGGGGAAGAGTCAGGTACTAGAGAGTACCCTTGTAGCTGTTCCCCTGAACATTAAGTACTCCTGTTTGAGTACAGGTGCGGGGGGCTGACAGTCTACCTGGGGGAAGCAACAGTGACCGTGCCTCTGGCGCAGAGTCCGGCCCTGTGGCTAAGAAGTGTAGGGAAAGGAAGAGAAAGGCGGTAGTGAGAGGGGACTCTGTAGTCGGGAGTTCAGACAGGCTACTCTGTGGACGCAAGAAAGAAGATGATGTAGTGGCCATGACAGAGACTTGGATGGCTCGGTGACAGGAAAGTGCAGGGTTTTAAATGTTTCAGAAAGGGCAGGGAGAGAGGCAAAAGAGGTGGGGCGTGGCACTGTTGATCAGAGATAGTGTTAAGCCTGCAGAAAAGGTGGACGTCATGGAGTGATTGTCGACGGAGACTGTGGGTGGACGTTAGGAACAGGAAGGGGTCAATAATTGAACTGGGTCTTTTATTTATAGGCCGCCCAGTAGTAACATTGATATCGAGGAGCAGGTAGGGAAACAGATCGTGGCAGGTTATAAAAATAACAGTTGTCATGGTGGGAGATTTTAATTTCACAAATATAAATTGGCATCTCCCTAGAGCAAGTGTTTTAGATGCGGTGGAGTTTGTTCGGTGTGGAGTTCTCCGTCGGTACGTTCCGATGAGACAGGGAAGTTATGGTAGGGTTTGGGCGCGAGGAAAGTTTGCCTGTCGACCTCTGTTTTGAGACTGGCGCTGAAGATCTACCGCAGAACAATTATCTGAAGTATGTGTCCGAGATGCGAAGGGAGCTGAAAAGGGCTGATGAATTAGCTGAGGTCTCGGCTCCCAGGCAGAATCAAAGAAATAACAGGAGGTATGATCAAAAAGTTAGGTTCTCCTCACGCATGCATGCAGACTGAGTACTCATAAATATCAGGGGCGACCTGGGAAGCATAAGTTGTTTGGCCGCTGGGAGTTGCGCCCTATGTAATGGAGACTGGGGTGTCAAACGTACCAGTGTTATGCACGATACCAGAGCATGGGAATGGATTCTGAAACGGAACCACCTTCTACCTCTGGGGCAAGAGTTGCCTCACCTGGACCCTACACTTAGTAAGAGGACTCTGCGGCAACGTGGAGAGATTGAAGGACTCAGAGGATGAGGAAAAGGGGTTGTGGTATCTGCTGCATTTCGCCAACTCCACAAAATGTGAGGAGGAGATTCCTAACCTTTCCCACACTGAGGCAGGTGACCTGGTCGGGGGGTGGAGGTTGTGGCATTAGCAGTGCTCAGACAGGCTTGCAGCTGGACCAGGAAGGGGGTGTGGGCTCCACAGTAACTGGGATGCAACTGAGCAGGGGGATCCGGTTTGCAGGAAGGCACGAGTGATAGACTGGGGGAAGCCTCGTCATGTACACCAGAGGTATCCCTAGGAGTGTATGAAACTGAAGGAATAGTTGATGGAACAAAGGGGTCTCAAAGAATCAGGAGACCCCCAGGTAGGCTTGTCTATGTACCATCAGGGGAACTGAGTGCTACGAATATCCCACGAGGGAGATATGTCACTACCCTTTACGAGTGGACTAGAGTTGTTGACATCAGGAAATTCTACTGAAAACGGTTTTATTATTCTGAGATGACAAGTTGACAAGATGACAAGTCATGAGGACATGACTATTTTGGTGGGGGGAGAGTGTAATGCCACGGTTCTTACTTTTACTGTTATGCTGTATGTCTTTCATATTGGCTGTTCTGTAAAAGCAGCTTGTTTTCAGCTTGTTTGGCTTGTGGTTGAACATAAGAGATGAGGGGACATGTGCGCCATCCGATTCGGATGGTTGAGTTAAGGAGATGATTCTCTGGTGAGGGACACTAAGGTTGGGCTTGGGTTTTGTTCTGCGGGGGATGGGGAGAGAAGACGCTGCAGAGAACCGGTCGAAGCATAGGATCCGGTGGGAGAGCCGCTTGTTCGAGATGGGTTGCGAGCGACGTGCGGAAGGTGGTGTGAGCTTTCAGCTTGACCGAGGACCCAGCGCGTGAGTGACAGAGAAGTTCCAGATGAGCTCCAACTTGTGCACATTTGACTGTTTAATTTGGATTGGGCAGTTTCCGTTTGTTACTCTTTACTAACCTTCCAGTTAAGTCAAGATTCATAAGTATAATTCCTTTAATCGTATGCAGCGTGCAGTCTGTTATTTGTAACCGGATAGCAAATTACACAGCATCCACACAACCCGGGGTCTGAGGTGGGTTCGAGCCGTCTCAATCTCACCGGTTCGGCGGGAATTGAGTGTGCTCTCCTTAGACTTCCGCAGCCAAGGAAACGGTGGTGTTTCACCTGTATACCAGTGCATGTGGCCAGACACATGAAGATCAGAACTTAACCGGAACAGGGAATTAAAGTGGCAGGAACTGAAACGTCGACGATAAGCAGGAGCGGTTCCTCACCCGCCTGTCGTTTGTCCAAACCACAGGCGGCGTGTCTTTAAACGTTCCATCGCGTACACAGAAATAACAGATGTACCACTCCATTACTGTTTCCTCTGGATGGAGTGAAAAAAAAAAACTGTGTGAACATGGAACATAGATATTTACAGCACATTACAGGCCCTTCGGCCCACAGCAGAGAGACCTACTCTAGAGACTGCCAAGAATTTCGCCAGCGCTCAGCCCGCTATTTTGCTCAGCTCCATGTTCCTGGATCACAGTGGACGGGCCTCATCCAGGACCAGGACTTAATGGTGGCGAGGGCCGAATCGTTCAGAAAATCAGGTAGAAATGTTCCCTTCAAAATGCTGAAAGTCGTGGAGTGGCAGAGAATATAAAAAGAGTTGTGAAGGTTGGTAGAATCTTGCTGACTAATAGAAATTGAAGAGCATGAAGACCAGGCCAATAACACCGTGCTGAATTCGGAAGGGGTGTGGGGAGCACATGCAGAGGAAATAATTGAGATGCAGAAAGGAATTTCTTTCCATTGGCAGAGGGACGGAACTTCAGAGAAACCCGCGTGGAGAAGATTCCAATATCGGAAAAGTACAGCGGAGACATGGAAACTGTGAGGATGGAATACAGCTTCAAATGAAGAGTATGACGGTGGGGAATGGATGTAGGAGGCGGGGCTGAGGAGAACCACAGAGTGAATACAAGGGACAGAAATGAACTGACTCTTACTTCCAAACTGAAGACAGGATACAAAAGAAAGGACACAGAGAGAATTTTCCCCAGGTGAGGGATTAGGAAACGGGATGATTTAGAACTGTGACGGGAAGAATACCCTTCAGCAAATGTAGTGTACGTTTACAACATTTCACCCGAGGTTCCTTGGAGGCTCAGTCTTTGAAATACTTCATAATATACATTTTTTATATAAATCGATTAGGTTAGATGCGGAAAAAGGAGAAAAAAAACTTCTTCGTTGGAAAATATTAGCCGTGACAATGTCTCATTAAGGAATCGCTTCTGCTTGTATTTCATATGTCCATCCGGATTTCCGCGGATTTTCCCAGTCTGATCCCTATTCCCCAGTTATTACCCAGAAGACTGCTCTATTTGCCCCGTTTCGTTCTCCTGGAATGCATCATTTACGTGTCCTTTATCACTTGGCTTGCAGAATTTCAGTGGGTGAGTTTTTGTCGGGAAGCGGATCTCGCCCGGCTTTTCACTGAGCCAATACCCAAAAATGGAAGGAAAAGACAGGCCACTGAGCGGACGGGTGTTACTGCGCAATTCTCACCTCAGGCAGCTGAAGGATGGATGTCCGCGGTGGAGGGAGGCCCATGCGGGAATGACTGAAAGAGCGCTGAACTCTGGGATCATGGGACTGATTTGGACGGGACTTTGGAGTGATTTCCATACAAGTGCATAAATTCTGAACCCAGCGTTCTCGATTAAGCTGTGCCGTTAGTCATGTAAACATCAGTCTTTAATTTATCCCCCAAACTCCTTTTACAGTTTGTGGCTCTTAAATGCATTTTCTCCCTTCTTCACCGATTCCACATCGCTCCCCTTCTCACTTCATTTCTTGAATATTGAGATCAGTTCTCTTTATATCAGTGTGGGAATGTCAAGGGGGAAAATTCCGATTAACAAAATTGATGTATATACAGCCCGGATGGTAGTCCATCTAAGCGAATAATGAGTTAGTGTTGTCTTGTGACAGGGCCGTCATGTCTCAGAAATATGACTGTGATGTTAAAGGAATAATCTCGGCGATCTAACGAAGCAGGAAGGTAGAGGGAGTTTGGATGGGCGTCAGTAATGTTTCTCAGAAGGCTCCAATGGCAGATACAGGGACGCCAAGATGAGTTGGCAAACTAGTTACAATATTAGCGTGGTAAATGGATGCAAATGATAGTGTGCGTGTGTCTCTCTCTTCTCGGACGCCGGCAATAGGCGGCGAGTGTAGATTTGGTGCTGGATCCTTCATCGTTTGCATACAGTATGTGAAACAAAATGTGACTTAATGCACTTTGTGAAATAAGATTCTGGGACCTTTGTAGGGTCGCTTTTCGTTGTAACCTTGCAATGCTGGGTCATACCTCTCCGAATGCAGTGGGACAAGTGGACAGTACAAGGGGTTTTTGTTATACTTGCATTGTCCAACAAGGCTTTGAGCGATGGTAGATCAAAATTCACCGGATTGTTTCTGGACTGTGGGGAAGGGAAAAAACTATAAGGAGAAGCTTGATTGATTGAGATAGAAAATAAATTGAAGGGTCCTTTTAGAAGTTTACACAATTATGAGGAGGTGTATATTGTACGGATAGCCAACAACTTTGCCTTTTCCTACGTCATTAGCAGCTAAAACTACAGGCACATGCAGACACAGATCTGAATACATTTTTTTTTCGCCCAGTGCTGCGTGGTTATGTCTACAGCAGAGGTGCCGGATGCAGGTGATAAACAAATAATGGAAACGTGTCCGGATGGCGCTTGGTTGACGAAGGTAGCGAGGGATACCGGCTGTATTATGGCTCTGGGGATTAGCTTAGTTCTCCATCGTCGAGCTGGGGCAGAATCTGTGCAATATTCATCCCCCGCTACAATCTACAAGATGGTGGCTCTGTCACAGCGTTGACCGCAGTGGCTCTCCACTGTCAGTGTAAAAGTCACTGCGATTGCTCCAAATGAGCCCTGAGTGTCAACGCAGCTGCGAAGCGGAAGGAGTGAATGAAATCCCGGATACCGGGATTGTTGAGGACGTCACGCTGTCAAGGGCGCTCCTGCACGGAAATGGAGTTGAGTGTTATTTTATTCCAATTCAATTTAATAGCGAGACCCATTATACTTAAACGCATAAAACCGAGATGAACATCGCGACCCAATGACGGATCCCAAAGCGGAGAATTAGTTGTTGATGAACTTTTGACCTTTAGGAACATGTGCTGTGCTTTAACTGTGTTTTTTAATCAATATTAAAAACCAAGTCTAAGGGGGTTTTAACACCCGCCGCATTTCTTGTCTAAACTGAGCCTGGGTCGCTGTGTAAATGCAGGTGTTGGTGCAGGAGCTCAGGTACATGACCATGCAGCCGGCTTCAGTGGCGACATAGGCGGCAGAGTCGGTGTAATCGCCGTGGTAATGCGCGGTTCCTGCGGGTCGGGTGGCCAGAAAGCTCACGGTGGCCGTCGGCCACAACAGAATGAAACTGCCGGACACACTGAAGAGTAAAATGATGGATTTCCGGCGGCCTTCCATCTCCGGATCTTTCTGCGCCTGACTGCTGTGAACCCGCAGTCCGCGGCTCACCTCACTGTCAGGCAGTTAAACAGAGAAAAAGGTATTATAACCGTTAAAATACTCTGCCGAAAGGAGAATGTGACTCCCACAAGAGACTTCATGAACCATGAGCTCGGCTGACAGCCCCATTGAATACCGTTAACTACATACACAGGTTTATACTGAAATAGACACGGGACGCTCTGTAAATGCATCAGGAACGGCACGGTTATAATGCCGGCAACAGCTGTCCTCACTGTGCAATATTTCGCTCGAAGCTTCCGACAGCAGATCGGGACAAAGCGAGCGCCGGTGAACAGGACAGTGAACCAGACCGAGGTTTGCAGGCTGATCAACGTGAAGTACACGACGACCTTACAAGCGGATGTGTAGGTCAGGAAGGAGAATGGAAACTGGCACATGACGACATGATACCCGATTACACAGAACGTCATCACCCGGAGATCTGCCATTGCCATGGCAACCATGTAGTGGGATATACATTTGGAAAGGCCGCAATTCCCTCGGGAGCGGACCGCCATTGTCAATAGGTTCGCTAGGTTCGCTAGGGAAAGAATCACAAATCGTGAGTTACAAACAGGGAACTATTCCGACAGTGATCGGTAAAATTACTGGCGAAGTATGTTCCAAGCCAGAATATTTTAAAAATAGAGACTGGAAACTCCTCATTCAGTGAAGTAAAACGGTTTGCAGCCGAACTGCGCATTTGCTCCGGGTTAATTTGCTGATGACATGCTCTCGGTTTCACCTTGGCGATGTAACCGAGAGGGGCAGAACCTCTGCTCATTCGCCACCATAACCCAGAAAAGCAGAGATCACCACCTTCTCCCATACCTCCCTTGCGCCCTACATCCCCTACCCGTGGGATAATCATTTCAATGTCTCTTACCCTCGAAACCACATTCAGGCACCAGCTGTCGGGAATGAGAGCCGGGACAGAGCTGAACCCGGCAGCTGCAGGAGGGCCGGCTGATGTGAACTCGATAGACTCCACTCAACGGAGCTGTCATGATTATTGAGCCAGTACTGCCCCGGACTAAGTGGGGTCGTGCTGCTCTCGGTCACCAGGTCCAGGGTGAAACTGATGCACTCGTTCCCTGCTTTTAGACAATGAATGAGCACGGGGCCCGTTGAGCAGAAATGGACTTCACTGACTCGTCCAGTGTCGCCTGTACACAAACTGACGGAAACTCAATAGTTTCAGAAATGTCGATCAGTAAATAAGCTCCTCCTCTGGGATATATATCTGCCCTCTTGATCGCATTCGTTATCATCTTGCAGGTGAATTATTTCAAATCCCCAGCTGGACATGCTTGTGATAGCTATATTTAATATAATTCCCAACTGGTACAGGTAAGACATCTTATCAAAGGTTTGATCGAAAAGCCTAAAGTGGCGGGGCGCGGGGGAGTGGGGTGGGGGGAGAGAGAGAGAGAGAGAAAGAGCAGAATTCATCTTGAAACTCCACTCTCAATTATGACAGACTGGAGGGTGCTGGTACAATCCACAATGATCCAACAATTCGTACTCTTCTTCAAAAATAAGTTATATCACAAGATTTATTTCAATCCGTAACTATGCGTGGTTGCCAATTTACTCCTGCCAGCGGGGAGGATTGGAGAGAGAGAGACAGAGAGAAAGAAAGGGAGTGCACAAACAGTAACAGCTATTGTCTTGCGAACCTTCCTTTACGATTTTGATCAGTCGATGCGTTGTTGTTGTGGCCATTCAAGTGAGACCCCTCCGTCCTTTAGCTGGACCGTTCTGTGGTGGACTCGTCACCCAGGCAAGGGTGGACGCACACACAAGCCCCAACCGGCCTCGCTGTAAACACTGTGAGTTAAAATTTACCTATCCTTCGTCCGGTCTCCGATGTCCCACCCTGTCTCGTGGGATTCTGATGCTCACTAGCGTGTCTCCTGGTGCGTCTGACGGGTGTCACCCCAGACCTCCCTTTTATCACCCACTCACGGGGTTTCAAGTGTCAATCAGTTTTGAATGACTTAGCCCATTAAACCAGCCCACTCCAGTTGTCCCCTGAGGGATTTCAATGAATTGCATAGTATCAAGTAAACAATCCTTCTCCAAAAGACAATAGCCGTAAATCAATGGCTCCTCTCCTCTTTTGTCAGTGGGAGACGTTCCACCTTGTGTAACTTTTATCTGTCTCTCTCTCTCTTTCTCTTTCATGAGCTGTTATCAGTAACAGCCGCCCTGACAGGCTGTCTCTCTTACTTCCTTGTCAGCAACATCGAAATCGTAGCGATTTGCGATTCTCCAAAGGGGGCAACTCTGCACCCTTCTGCCCATCAGAGTTGTTCATCCTACGTTACAATATATGTCACAAATCTCCACTTAGTATTGATCTGAGGTAAAACCTGTATAGAAAACAGCGGAAAGAAAAAAAACAAAAAAATGAAAAAAAAACTATGTACAAGAAGGGAGTGATTTTTCTTTTAACAACATATTCATTGATTTCTAAGAATAAAACCTGGCCTATGAGACATTATGTAGTTAACCCATTTTACCCAGTATGAATCAAATTGTTTCAGCTTACGATAAAAAGATGCTGTTATTTTATCCATTTTGAAAATATCTATTGTAATTTCCATTCATGCATTTAAAGTTGGGCTCCCCTGTGATAACCATTTCCTAGTAAGAGTGTTTCGACCAGCCACCAACAGTATATTCATTAAATATTCATCTCTATTAAACCATTCTTGAGGTATAGACCCATATACCCAAAACTTATGGTCTTTCTCTCTGAGGGTCTTTCACATTTAACGATGTCTTGTAGGGCATTGCGTATCCCCCTCCAATAGTCTTTGATACGAGGACAGTCCCAAGAATATGATAAAGATTTGCATTTTGATTTCCACAATTTCACCAGCGATCAGGCAGGTTACTATCATAATGGAATTTCTAAGAGGGTATAATAAAATATCTTATCATGTGATTTCCATCCGAACTCCCCCCATTTCTGTGAACTGGTACTCTTCCATTGATAATAATGGACATATTATTGTCCATTCTTCCTCAGATATAATTATCCCTCATTCATTCTCCCATTCTGCTTTAATGTATGAAGACGACTGTGTTTTAAGATTTCACAAAAACTTATACAAGTTTGAAATGATTCTGCTACCGTTATCTGAATTATATGCTTTTCTAAATAGCTCTATCAAGCATGTACTTGCCCTGGTTACATTTTTAAGCGTCCTATTAACATATTGTCGCATAAGTAAATATCGATAAAAATCTTGTTTTTCTAATGTGTTTCTCTTGAAGCGTTTCGAAACTGAACAGTGTTGCTTCTTTCATTATGTTGCAAGGAACTGTTATTCCTTTAGCTGTCCAGTCCTTAAACCTAGCATCCAGTTTATTTGGCGTAAAATCCGAGTCATATGCACACCATTTAATAATTGCAATATTTCCCTCTAGATTATATTTTTGATAGTAGTTTTCTATATTTTAAGAGTCAATTTCACCCATGAGTTATCAATAGTATTTATGTACCTTTGCAGGTTGTTAGCAGCCAAAATTGCTTGTATGGGGATGGGAAGTACCCGCTCCTCAAAGTTTTTCCACTGAGCGTCATATGATGGTTTGCACCAAGATTTCACAGTTCTCAACTGTGCTACAAAATAATAATCTCTAAGAGAAGATAGGCTCCATCCCCTTTTCCTTTGTTAATTTCAAAGTTTTAAGAAAACCTCTACGCCCTTTACTCTGCCAAATATTCCTTGATAACATCTCGTTCCATTAATTGAATTGATTTTGATTCATCTCTATTGGTAGTGTATGAAAGAGATATAACAGGCTGAGCAATATATTCATTTTAATAGACTCAATCCTTGAACTGAGACTAAAAAAATAGAAATCAGGTTCCATCTTGCCATATCTTCCTTAATTTGTTTTATATAAAGGCTAATAATTACATTCTGACAATTTTGCCAAATCTTTTGGCATAATGATGCCCAAATATT
Organism: Hypanus sabinus; assembly: GCF_030144855.1. Lineage (NCBI taxonomy): Eukaryota > Metazoa > Chordata > Chondrichthyes > Myliobatiformes > Dasyatidae > Hypanus > Hypanus sabinus. The sequence continues at coordinate 422,007 of NW_026780476.1, read as the reverse complement.
TGAAAGACTCTGTTTGCCATGCCCGAGGTATCGACTTTCAATTTCTTTTGGTGGGCTATAGTTATATGAAAGTAATTGGGTTTTATCTATGTTGATCTTCTATCCTGATAATTGACCATATTGTTCAAAGGATTGCATCAATTTAGGTAAAGAGTATGTTGGTTGCCCTAGATAGATCAAAATGTCGTCAGCTTAACAAGCCAATTTATGTCTGTCACTTTAATACTATTTCCCCTGATATCTTCATTTTGCCTGATGTATTGAGCTAATGGTTCCAGACACAATGCGAAGAGTAGCGGTGACCATGCACAACCCTGTCTCGTGCCACTTTCTAGAGTAATACTATTTGTTAAATATCCATTGATTTTAATCCATGTCATACAGTTATGTCTTCAGCAGGACAGTAACATCTGGTGAGCTGTTATGTCCGCTTGGGACAATCCACGCCGACAAAAAAATAAAAACTAAAAACAATAATGTACAAAATACACTTGATCAAGCTCAACGGTGAACAGCTGACTGCAGCGATCGCAGAATGGGTTGTACAAATCACCACCTGAATTTCGTACAGACGGGAAACTTCAAGCATGCATTCTTAGCAATGCATATTATTGAATAATTAGGGTACGCTCTGACATCATCTCTTTGGTCAGCTAATTGTGCAGAGGAAACAACGTCATCATCATGGCCAACGAAGGGCGCGGATTAGTAATGACGCGGTCAGCATGGCTAGAAATGATATCATCAACATCTCAGCTCAATGATGGTTTAAGAAGCAGTGATAGCCTCAGCGTGGCAAGTGGCAAGTGTTAATGAAAGCGCAGCGCAGACCATTCTGCTTATGTAAAGGGAGAGTCTATATGAACAATAAACCAGGCCCCGTACTCGTTCAAACATATCAACACTACTGTCAACGTGCCTGCTTTGTGTCAGATGACGTGCTAACCCAGTCCAGGTGGTGGCGCTGCAGTCGCACAGAGAGATGAGGGCGAGTGCGCCTCCTGGTGAGCTTGGGAGCATTCATCAGACTGTTTCACATCAATTCCCACTTACAGAGACATCTTTGTTCTGCTCTTTTTCTCTTATTACAGCAATATCTACAAATCTTTTGAAAATCTCTCAGAAAATATTGTCTTATTTTTCTTGCACATAAGCATGTAGATGGACGTTTCCCGTAAATCTGCAAGTGCCTGAATATAAAGGGTTAACGGCATCGCTTATTGCCTGCAATGAATCTGATTAGGATTGTACAGCAACTCTCCTTTGTTGTTGATACACAGCATGGTTCAAACAGCAGAAACATGAATATTTATTGGAAGCATTCAGCGCATTATAGTTTTTTAGATGTTAAGTATACTAAACGTATGTATACGTGTGAACAGAAAATTTGAAAACAGTCAGTCATGTAAGTCGCGATATTCTTAGGTCCCATTCTCCGCAGCCACTGAATACAAGGTGCATCTCTTTTCATAATTTATACTCTTTATCCAGTGAACGATGGCCGGATTTGTCTTCGTGCAGACAGACCAAATGAAAGAGCGTAAGAAGCCTTGCAAATAAATCAATGACACCAAACGTCATTTAGATTTACGGAAAGAAAACAAAATGTGCGAGAAAGAAAACATTCGGATAGCTAGGTCGCAGGGTGCAGACGTTCTGGTCCCCGGGGTATTCAGAAAAACAGAACTAGGGGAGAAATCACAGCGCCGTTGACGATGACCTCTGGGTACGCACTCGCCACAGGAGTAGTTACAGAATGCTGGAGGGTGACAAATGTTGTTCCTTTGTTTAACGCTCCAGAATTCTGAGAGGAAGTACTTACTGAAACTTCGAGAAACCTCCACTGATATTTAATAAACCTCTATGATCGGCAGACTGTTTTGCCCTCAAAAGGAAGGGACTGAGAGCAAATGGAGATCATTGAGCCTGGTGGTCGATGGGCAGTCGTGTTGCGCGGGGTCTGTTCTGGGTACCCTGCCCTTTTTGGCGTTAATACAAAAGCTTTTTGCGAAAGTGGAAGGTTTGCTTTTCACGATTGTGGCTGACCCGAAGACTGTTCGTTTTATGATTAATGTAATTGGTTGTCGTAGCTTAGAGCGGACCATGAATAGGAAGTGAAGCTGGGCTGAGAAGTGGAAGTCGACGTTCAATCCGGAAAAGTGTGAAGCAGTGCGCCGTGGTGGGCCGAAATACAAGGAGAAGTCTGGGATTATTGACAGGATTCTTCGCGGTGAGGAGGTACATACGGGACTTGGTGACCACCTGCACGGATCAAAGTTACCGCGCAAGTTGATAATGAGGCTCAGCAGGTGTTAAACCTCCTCATTCTGGGGACGAGGTGATAATGCAACAGCACCACAAATTCTGTTTAGACCACACTGGCAGAAACGAGTTCAGTTCTGGGCCCACATTATTAAAGAATCCCAATAGATAGGCATTAACTTGGAATAGATGATTAGGAGGATTTGTTCTTGCTTAGCCAGACGGCGGCGAATCTTGTGCATACACTTCCCCTCTCGGCTGTGGAGGACAAGTTATAGATGCAGTATTTAAAGCAGAACTTGTCAGGTTCTTGGTTAGTCAGGGCTTCAAAGGTTTTGGGGAGAAGGAACGGAATGGTATTGCGAGCGATGTCAAGTCATCAATGATAGCATGTTGGAGCAGAATAGGCCGTATGGCCTCATATGATAGAAAGGGTTTGGAAGCCTTAAATAGGATGCAGAAAGTATTTACGAGGAGCAGGTCTTATCAGGGAAAAATGAGCGCCCTCGTTTTTTTCCACGATAAGTGTTATTGATAATTGAACAGCGAGCCATTATCGAGGGCGTTAGTGGATAATGTGAGGGATATAGTAGTAAGCTAATTGGAGGAAATTGGGGAGGGGATGTCAGAAGTACGATTTTTTGTTTACACAGAGAATGTTGCGGGCTTGGCACATGCTGATGTACGTGGCTGAAAGATTACGGGAGTTTCGGCGACACCTGCATGAAAGTAAAATAGAGGATTATACAGAGAAGTCGTTTGTTTTATATTGGAGTAGGTTCCAGTGACGGTGGGACCGGTGCAGAAGAGACGGACTAACGTCCCAGCGGGAAGGTATGTTGGTGCTGCATGCAAGGTAGTGGTGGGGTTGGAATTTTAATAACCAGGGGAATGGGAACCAGACTGCCAGATCACGGAGAACTCGCCTAGTGAGGCATTCCGGGTGGAACTGGGCGGAGTAATGGGAAAGCTCCGCCCACGTTAACGGGGCTACAATGCAGACCACACAACTGTCCGAAGGTTTTCGAGGAATAAATTAGCAGAGATTGCAAACTGTTGCAAGAAAAATAAAAGGTGATATAACTTTCCAGATTTTGACTGGAAATTCTATAAGTAGAGTTTGTCAGATGTGTTCTGGATAGTTTAGTTAATAACTGTAAGACCCAAACGTGAGGGGGTGCGAGAGAGAGAGAGAGAGAGAGAGAGAGAGAGAGAGAGAGAGAGAGAGAGAGAGAGAGAGAGAGAGAGAGAGAGAGAGAGAGAGAGAGAGAGAGAGACAGACAGACAGACAGACAGACAGACAGACAGAGATATGTTGTTTACATTGACGCGATCAAATGCCCGTGTATACTGAACCCTTGTGTTCCCTATCGCCCAATGAAAGCACCTCTGTCAACCTCGGAATTATACAGCCTGCGACTCGTTCCTCACAACTCAACATGGATGCAAACTCCCAAGAGTTTCATGATCAGAAGCGGACGACTGCTTAATTCAGAAACGCTTCTTCCCCTTACAATTACATTATTCCTCCGAACAGGGACAGGTCCTATCGATGGCCTGAATGCTTTTCTCTCTGGCTGATTGTCAGACCAAATCCAATTTAAAAAATACAAAGCTAACCCAAGGCCTGCGTCACCATTCAAATGTCGGAACTATGCAAACTTAAATCCTTCTTCTCCAGTTCCCGGTAACCCATCTTTCGAATATTTATCAATTTCCACTCGGCCTCCAGCTCCGTCAGGGGCAGAGATTTCCAGACATTCACCTGCCACTGAGAGCAGACATTTCCATTTACCCACCTTCTCAAAGATGGAGCATTTATTTGGTAATTATGTCGCTTTGTTAGTGACTGGCCCACGTGCGGAAACAATTTAGTATTACACGGAGAGCAGTACAGTGAGGGATCAGATCGTTCGGCCCATCGTGCCTTTGCTGGCCTTGTGGCCAGACCCACCCACCTGCTCATGATCCATATGCCTGCACTTGCTGTGTGCTCATGCCTCTAAGCCACCAATAAGGCATCTGCTTCCATCACCCGCCGAGGGACTATTGCTCCAGCTACAATCCAATCACAGTGATAAAACTTTATCCGGCACATCTCCTTTTCACTCCCTGCGCTCACCTAATATTTAGCACTGTCCTTGTCCAGAACCTGTCATAGGAACTGTTTGAGAAAGATCAGAACGGTAGTCCTCCTAAATTCTGGGTAGACAAACCCTAGCTGTGTCGGTTGCAGTTCGGACCCGGATTACTGTTCAGGCCCTGCATTGGAGTGAGTGTTCAGACCCAGTATGTGGGTTAGTATTCGTCCCCTGCATTTGCGTTAGTATTCTGACCTGACATTCGCGCTGTGTTCAGATTCTGCATGAGTATCGCCTTCATAAGAATACCATACTTCCGCCTGGTGAATCGTCTTGCAATGTCTATGAACAGTATTTTAAATCAGAACAAGAATCAGGCACACTTTCATTGGCATATGTCGTGAGATTTGCTAGTTTGCAGAAGCAATGCACTGCATTCGTTAATTATTTAAGAAAAAGTATAAAATATCATGAATATATAAATTAAGTGAAACAGGCTGGAGACCATATGCCCTCGAGACCATATGCCCTCTGCACTTTCCCCTCGAACTTTCGCTGCTCTCTCCTTTTCATCAGCTACAATTCCTTTGCCATTCAGGCCAATATGTCGGTCACAATCGAAACTTGGTCTACAGGGCGCCAGATGATATGACTGGACTGTAGTAAAAAGGAGTAAATCCATTCAGCTTTCATTTCATTTTGCTGAGCCGGTGTGCCGTGTCAATGGAACCATCAACAGCTTAACTCCTGCCGAAAACAACGATTCAGTTAGAAACATAGAAAGACAGAAAACATAGAGCTCAATACAGGCTCTTCGTCCCACGAAGCAGTGCCGAGCATGTTCCTATCTTAGAACGACCTAGGCTTTACCTTTGGCCCTCTATTTTTCTAAGCTCCATGCAGCCATCCAGGAGTCTGTTTAAAATCTCTATACCTTCCGCCTCCAACACCGCCGCCGGCAGCCCATTCCACGTACTCACCACTCTCTGCATAAAAAAAACTTACCCCTGACATTTCCTCGGTACCTACCTTCCAATCATCTTAAAACTGTGCCCTCTCGTGCTAACCATTTCAGCCCTGGGGAAAAGCAGCTGACTATCCACACGATCAATGCCTCTCATCACCTTGTACACCTCTATCAGGTCACCTCTCATCCTCCAACATTCCAAGGAGAAAACGCCAATTTCACTCTACCTATTCTCATAAGGCATGCTCCCCAATCCAGGCAATATACAAATACATCTCCTCTTCACCCTTTCTATGGTTTCCACGTCCTTATTGCAGTGAGGCGACCAGAACTGAGCACAGTACTACACGTGGGGTCTGACCAGGGTCCAATATAGCTGCAACATTACCTCTCGGCTCTTAAATTCAACCCCACGACTGATGAAGGCCAATGCACCCTACGCCTTCTCAACCACAGAGTCAACCTGCGCATCTGCTTTGAGCGTCCTATGGACTCGGACCCCAAGATCCCTCTGATCCTCCACGCAGCCAATAGTCTTACCATTAAAGCTACATTCGGACATCATATTTGACCTACCAAAATGAACCACTTCACAGTTATCTGTGCTGAACTCCATCTGCTACTTCACAGCCCTGTTTTGCAACCTATCAACGTCCCATTGTTACCTCTGACAGCCCTCCACACCATTCACAACACACCCAAGAGAGAGAGAGAGAAGGGGGTATTAGGGGGATATTTATACTTTGGTTAATGAGGAGCTTTCAAATCATCCTAGTAAAACGCTGTTCATTCTCCCCGGTTCCGTGGTACGAACAACTGCCACAAGTTCCGTTTCCCTTTCGTCGCACTGGATGACCAGGGCGTATTCTGTGCCTTGTCACGTCCTGAGCACTCCACGGAATTACCTCACCGCCTTCCTGGCCGTTAGTTCTCCCTGCAGATCCCATCCGCCGAAGCTGAGTTCGCAAGTCAGGACAGCCACGTCCCTACCTCACCGGGCATGTGACTGCTCTCACGTGGTGTCGCTGGACAGTGGAAGCGGTGCACCGCGTTCTGGCCAATGTCAGCTGCAGACAGCTCAGAGCCGCGGGTAAAAGCTGAGTGTCGGGAGTGAAGAGCCCCTGAAGCAGAGGTGTAACACCCCAATACATCCGAATAAAACAAGATCCTTATAACCTTCAGCCGGTCTTACCCGTAGCCCTCTATTTTTTCTAAGCTCCATTTACAGACCCAAAAGTCTCTGAAAAGACACTGTCGGATCATCCTCCACCACCACCACCTGCAGCCCATTTCACGCACTCCCCAATCTCTGAGTAAAAAAACTTACCCCTGACATCTCCGCTGTACCTACTCTCCAGCACCTTAAACCAGTCCTCGTGTGGCAGCCATTTCAGCCCTGGGCAAAAGCCTCTGACTATCCACACGATCAATGCCTCTCATCATCTTATACACTCCTATCAAGTCACCACTCATCCTCCATCACTCCAAGGAGTAAAAGCCGAGTTATTCTCATAATTCATTATTCTCATAATGTATGTATCCGAGATCCCAGCTCATCACCTTTGTTCCTGATGCTTCTTGCATTGAATTACACACACTTTAGCCCTTCTACATTACTACCTTTAGACCCTTTATTCTGCTTCTCTTTGCTGAATGCCTCTCTATTTGTTAGATTTGTCTTTACTCCATGAACTACACTTGCAGTACTCGCATGACCTTTATCCTCCTCCACCTCACTATCTGCTCTGACACTCTGGTTCTCCTCCCCCTGTAAGTCAAGTTCAAGCCCGCTCCTGTGCCTCCTAAACTTTTCCACTATGCTTCTAGCATCGAACTATCCGCAGCCCAGTCGAACATTAGTCGAACTGTGCTCAACCATTTGACAAAGGGCTAAACAACATCTAGCTGCGACAGCTCTCCAGTATCAGTTCTGGCTCTCCGAATATCAACCCCCTTCCGCTCCGGTTTAAACCCCCAACCCCATCCAGTACACCACAAGCAAACGTTCCCACTAGGGTATTAGACCCCTTCCAGTTAATCGCAAACCATCTCGTCTGCACCGGTCTCAAATTGCCAGGGGCAGTGTCCCGTCACCGGTCGCTCTCACTCTCTCTATAAGAAGAAAGGACACCGAATGATCATGGTGTTTAGAAAGGAGAATGTCTCTGACTGATTTATTTGAAGAAATGGCGTAAGACTCGCAGAAAGTTGGGAAGCAACTGTAAGAAATGCCTTGCATCAAATTTTATATTCCATTCTGTCATGGAGTCTGCTGAAAACAGAAATGGTTAAACATAACTTCATGCTATCTTTGCACACATCTGCAGGTGGGCGGCGACTGTCCAACCGGTTGAACCGGATTTCAGCAGAAAGGCCTCACCCTGTTCTGAGAAATGCCTACGTGGGGGAACCTGGCCAACATTCAGGGCTGCCGCTTGCAAAGAGATAAGGAGCTCTTGAGTTTCACGGAAAAGCAACCGGCGACGTCCTGCACTCAGTAAGATCTTCTGATTCGGAAACCCAGAGCAACACTCACAAAACTCTGAAGAAACACAGAACAGCACACAACAGTAAACAGACGACATTTTGGGCCGAGAACTTTCATCAGGAATTCACCTTATCCCTAACCCACAACTCCTAAACCAGCCAAATATTCCTCAGCTCATTGTTTGAAATGAAGGGCGAAGGCCATTACTTGGAAATATTTCCACAAGGAAATCGAACATTGTTAATATTTTTTCGGCTTTTCATTTCCAACCAGACTATAGCCTGCGGGTTGTATCAGTGATCAAGAATTCATTAGCTCAGTGATAAACTTCTTCTTGCCATGCTGGTGTTTGTATCCCTGAGGTTGTGTTCACATGCAGGAATTTTTCCACACTTTATATCAAGATTAGGAACTGTTCTAGAATCAGAAATAAACGTTTCATGCGAGGGCTGTACAGCCCTATCCTGCACGATTTTCAAAAATACGTTACTTCAGGTGAATACATCGATATATATCTGTTTCTTTTATTCTGTTCTGGTAGATTGTAATTGTTTGGATCCCATATCGGTGTCCGGTGGAAGTAAAGATTTTTTATGATTATATTGAAGGTCTGGATGATTGATAAACACCGGGGTGGAGAGCTATAAGACCCAACGACAGCGCAGCAGAAAGAGCCTGTTTGGTCCATTGAGTCTGCTCCGCCAGTATATCATGGCTGATTCAACATTTTATTTGAGGCCCAAACTCCTCCCTACTGCTCGCATCCCGTCAGTAAATTAGGATTAGTAAGTACTGATACTATGATAAGTGGCATTGTGGTTAATGAAGTAGGTTCCCAAAGCTTGCAGAGAGATTTAGGCCAGTTAGACGAGTGGGCTGAAAGATGGCAGATGGAGTTTAATGCTGATAAGTGTGAGTTGCTACATTTTGGTAGGAATAATCCAAATAGGACATATATGGTAAATAGTAGGGCATTGAGGAATACTGTAGAACTGAGTGATCTAGGAATAATGGGGCATAGTTCCCTAAAGGCAGAATCTCATGTGGATAGGGTGGTGATGAAAGCTTTAGGTATGCTGGCCTTATAAATCGCAGCAATGAGTATAGGAATTGGGATGTAATGTTACAATTCTACAAGGCATTGGTGTAAATTGGAATTTGGAGTAAGTTAGGTCTTTATTCTTTGGAGTGTAGAAAGTTGAGGGGGGTATTGATAAAGGTATTTAAAATTATGAGTTGACGTGGATAGGCTTTTTTTCCACTGAGAATCGGGGAGATTCAAAGAAGACGACATCAGTTTTGAAATAAGGGACAAAAGTTTAGGGGTAACAAGAGGGGCAACTTCTTTACTCAAAGAGTGGTAACCGTGTGTAACGAGTTTTCAGTAGAAGAGTTAGAGGCAGGTTCTATATTATCACTTGAATTAAAATTGTATAGGTATATGGACAGGAAAGGAATGGAAGGTTATGGGCTGAATGCAGGTCGGTGGGAGTAGGTGAGAGTAATCTTTCGGCACGGACTGAAAGGTCCGAGATGTCCTGTTTCCGTGCTGTGATTGTTACCTGGATATATGGTTAAATAAGTATTCATTGAGGGCCTCGCTCACTTCCACAGCCTCCAAGCACATCTTCCCACCTTTATCTCTAATCGGTCCTATCTTCACTCCTGTAAACCTTTGGTTCTTCACATAATTGATGAATGCCTTGGGGTTTATATTTACCCTACTCCCCAAGGCCTTCTCATGCCCCTTGTTCCTCTCCTCAGCTCCTTCTTAAGCTCCTTTCCAGCTACCCTATATTCCTCAATAGAGTCATCTGATCCTTGATTCCTAAACCTCACGTATGCTGCCTTCTTCCATCTGAGTAGATTCTACACCTCAATTGTCACCTGTGGTTCCTTCACCCTATCATTCTTTATCTTCCTCACTGGGACAGGTTTATACTTAACATCCTGCACGAGATCTCTAAACATCGACCACATTTCCATAGTACATATCCCTGCAAATAAAAATCATCCTAATTCACAGCCGCAAGTACTAGATTTATAGCCTCATAATTTGCCCTTCCCCAAATAAAAATGTTCCTGTCCTGTTTGATTCTATCCTTTTCCATTATAATGCTAAAGGCCAGGGAACGGTGATGACTGTCCCACAGATGCTCACCCACCTAGAGATCTGTGACCTGATCCGGTTCGTAGATCTAGTATGGCATTACGCTACGTTGCCCTGTCAACATACTGTGACAGGAATCCATCCTGGACACACTTAACAAACTCTGCTCCGTCAAAATCATTGGAACTAATCAGATGCCAATCAATAATAAGTAATTTAAAGTCACCCATGATAACCACCCTGTTATTTTCGCACCTTTCCAAAATCTGCCTCCCAATCTGCTCCTCGGTATCTCTGCCGCTACCAGCGGGCCTGTAGAATACCCCCAGTCGTGTAACTGCTCCCGTCCGGTTCCTGATTTCACCCAGACTGACTAAAAAGAGGATCCTTTTACATAACCCACCCTTTCTATAGCTGTGATAGTATCCCTGACCAGTAATGCCACCCGTCTTCCCCTTCCCTCCCCCCATCCCTTTGAAAGCACTGAAATCCAGGAATATTGAGAATCCATTCCTGTCCAGTTGCCAGCCAAGTCTCCGTAATGGCCACTACATCATAATTCCATGTATGTATCCAAGCTCTCAGTTCATCACCTTTGTTCCTGATGCTTCTTGCACACTTTAGCCCTTCTACATTACTACCTTTACACCCTTTATTCAGCTTCTCTTTGCTCAAAGCCTCTCTATATTTTAGATCTGACTTTACTCCATGCACTATACTTGCAGTACTCGCATGACCTGAATCCTCCTGCACCTCACTATCTGCTGTAACGCTCCTGTTCCCCTCCCCCTTCAAATCTAGTTCAAGCCCGCTCCTGTGTCTCCTAAACGTTTCCACTATGCTTCTAGCATCGAACTATCCGCAGCCCAGTAGAACATTAGTCGAACTGTGCTCAACCATTTGACAAAGGGCTAAACAACATCTAGCTGCGACAGCTCTCCAGTATCAGTTCTGGCTCTCCGAATATCAACCCCCTTCTACTCCGGTTTAAACCCCCAACCCCATCCAGTACACCACAATCAAACGTTCCCACTAGGGTATTAGACCCCTTCCAGTTAATCGCAAACCATCTCGTCTGCACCGGTCTCAAATTGCCAGGGGCAGTGTCCCGTCACCGGTCGCTCTCACTCTCTCTATAAGAAGAAAGGACACCGAATGATCATGGTGTTTAGAAAAGAGAATGTCTCTGACTGATTTATTTGAAGAAATGGCGTAAGACTCGCAGAAAGTTGGGAAGCAACTGTAAGAATTGCCTTGCATCAAATTTTATATTCCATTGTGTCATGGAGTCTGCTGAAAACAGAAATGGTTAAACATAACATCATGCTATCTTTGCACACATCTGCAGGTGGGCGGCGACTGTCCAACCGGTTGAACCTGATTTCAGCAGAAAGGCCTCACCCTGTCCTGAGAAATGCGTACGTGGGGGAACTTGGCCAACATCCAGGGCCGCAGCTTGCACAGAGACTAGGAGCTCTGAGTTTGGCAGAAACGCACCCGGCGACGTCCTACACTTAGGAAGATCTTCTGATTCGGAAACCCCGAGCAACACACACAAAACTCTGAAGAAGCACAGAACAGCACAAAGCAGTAAACAGTTGACATTTCGGGCCGTGAACTTTCTTCAGGAATTAACCTTATCCCTAACCCACAACTCCTAAACCAGCCAAATATTCCTCGGCTCATTGTTTGAAATGAAGGGCGAAGGCTATTACTTGGAAATATACCCACAAGGAAATCGAACATCGTTAATATTTTTTTCGGCTTCTCATTTCCAACCAGACTATAGCCTGCGGGTTGCATCAGTGATCAAGAATTCATTAGCTCAGTTATAAACTTCCTCTCGCCTTGCTGGTGTTTGTAACACTGAGGTTGTGTTCACATGCTGGGATTTTTCCACACCTTATATCAAGATTACGAACTGTTCCAGAATCAGAAATAAAAGTTTCATGCGGGGGCTGTACAGCCCTATCCTGCACGATTTTCAAAATGCGCTACTTCAGGTGAATACATCGATATATATCTGTTTCTTATATTCTGTTCTGGTAGATTGTAATTGTTTGGATCCCATATCGGTGTCCGGTGGAAGTAAAGATTTTTTATGATTATATTGAAGGTCTGGATGATTGATAAACACCGGGGTGGAGAGCTATAAGACCCAACGACAGCGCAGCAGAAGGAGGCTGTTTGGTCCATTGAGTCTGCTACATTTTGGTAGGAATAATCCAAATAGGACATATATGGTAAATGGTAGGGCATTGAGGAATACTGTAGAACTGAGTGATCTAGGAATGATGGGGCATAGTTCCCTGAAGGCAGAATCTCATGTGGATAGGGTGGTGATAAAAGCTTTAGGTATGCTGGCCTTATAAATCGCAGCAATGAGTATAGGAATTGGGATGTAATGTTACAATTCTACAAGGCATTGGTGTAAGTTGGAATTTGTAGTAAGTTAGGTCTTTATTCTTTGGAGTGTAGAAAGTTGAGGGGGAATTGATAAAGGTATTTAAAATTATGGGGGGTATAGATAGAGTTGACGTGGATAGGCTTTTTTCCACTGAGAATCGGGGAGATTCAAAGAAGACGACATCAGTTTTGAAATAAGGGACAAAAGTTTAGGGGTAACACGAGAGGCAACTTCTTTACTCAAAGAGTGGTAACCGTGTGTAACGAGTTTTCAGTAGAAGAGTTAGAGGCAGGTTCTATATTATCACTTGAATTAATATTGTATAGGTATATGGACAGGAAAGGAATGGAAGGTTATGGGCTGAATGCAGGTCGGTGGGAGTAGGTGAGAGTAAGCTTTCAGCACGGACTGGAAGATCCGAGATGTCCTGTTTCCGTGCTGTAATTGTTATATGGATATATGGTTAAATAAGTATTCATTGAGGGCCTCGCTCACTTCCACAGCCTCCAAGCACATCTTCCCACCTTTATCTCTAATCGGTCCTTTCCTCACTCCTGTCAACCTTTGGTTCTTCACATAATTGATGAATGCCTTGGGGTTTATATTTACCCTACTCCCCAATGCCTTCTCATGCCCCTTGTTCCTCTCCTCAGCTCCTTCTTATGCTCCTTTCCAGCTACCCTATATTCCTCAATAGAGTCATCTGATTCTTGATTCCTAAACCTCACGTATGCTGCCTTCTTCCATCTGAGTAGATTCTCCACCTCAATTGTCACCTGTGGTTCCTTCACCCTACCATTCTTTATCTTCCTCACTGGGACTGGTTTATCCTTAACATCCAGCAAGAGATCTCTAAATATCGACCACATGTCCATCGTACATCTCCCTGCAGAAAAATCATCCCAATTCACAGCCGCAAGTACTAGACTTATAGCCTCATAATTTGCCCTTCCCCAACTAAAAATGTTCCTGTCCTGTTTGATTCTATCCTTTCCCATTATAATGCTAAAGGCCAGGGAACGGTGATGACTGTCCCACAGATGCTCACCCACCTAGAGATCTGTGACCTGATCCGGTTCGTTACCTAATACTAGATCTAGTATGGCATTACGCTACGTTGCCCTGTCAACATACTGTGACAGGAATCCATCCTGGACACACTTAACAAACTCTGCTCCGTCGAAATCATTGGAACTAATCAGATGCCAATCAATAATAAGTAATTTAAAGTCACCCATGATAACCACCCTGTTATTTTCGCACCTTTCCAAAATCTGCCTCGCAATCTGCTCCTCGGTATCTCTGCCACTACCAGCGGGCCGGTAGAATACCCCCAGTCGTGTAACTGCTCCCGTCCGGTTCCTGATTTCACCCAGACTGACTAAAAAGAGGATCCTTCTACATAACCCACCCTTTCTATAGCTGTGATAGTATCCCTGACCAGTAATGCCACCCGTCTTCCCCTTCCCTCCCCCCATCCCTTTGAAAGCACTGAAATCCAGGAATATTGAGAATCCATTCCTGTCCAGTTGCCAGCCAAGTCTCCGTAATGGCCACTACATCATAATTCCATGTATGTATCCAAGCTCTCAGTTCATCACCTTTGTTCCTGATGCTTCTTGCATTGAAGTACACACACTTTAGCCCTTCTACATTACTACCTTTACACCCTTTATTCAGCTTCTCTTTGCTCAAAGCCTCTCTATATTTTAGATCTGACTTTACTCCATGCACTATACTTGCAGTACTCGCATGACCTGAATCCTCCTGCACCTCACTATCTGCTGTAACGCTCCTGTTCCCCTCCCCCTTCAAATCTAGTTCAAGCCCGCTCCTGTGTCTCCTAAACGTTTCCACTATGCTTCTAGCATCGAACTATCCGCAGCCCAGTCGAACATTAGTCGAACTGTGCTCAACCATTTGACAAAGGGCTAAACAACATCTAGCTGCGACAGCTCTCCAGTATCAGTTCTGGCTCTCCGAATATCAACCCCCTTCCACTCGGTTTAAACCCCCAACCCCATCCAGTACACCACAATCAAACGTTCCCACTAGGGTATTAGACCCCTTCCAGTTAATCGCAAACCATCTCGTCTGCACCGGTCTCAAATTGCCAGGGGCAGTGTCCCGTCACCGGTCGCTCTCACTCTCTCTATAAGAGGAAAGGACACTGAATGATCATGGTGTTTAGAAAAGAGAATGTCTCTGACCGATTTATTTGAAGAAATGGCGTAAGACTCGCAGAAAGTTGGGAAGCAACTGTAAGAATTGCCTTGCATCAAATTTTATATTCCATTCTGTCATGGAGTCTGCTGAAAACAGAAATGGTTAAACATAAATTCATGCTATCTTTGCACACATCTGCAGGTGGGCGGCGACTGTCCAACCGGTTGAACCTGATTTCAGCAGAAAGGCCTCACCCTGTCCTGAGAAATGCGTACGTGGGGGAACCTGGCCAAAATTCAGGGCCAGAGCTTGCACAGAGACAAGGAGCTCTGAGTTTCACAGAAACGCAACCGGCAATGTTCTGCACTTAGGAAGATCTTCTGATTCGGAAACCCAGAGCAACACTCACAAAACTCTGAAGAAACACAGAACAGCACAAAACAGTAAACAGTCGACATTTTGGGCCGAGACCTTTCATCAGTAATTAACCTTATCCCTAACCCACAACTCCTAAACCAGCCAAATATTCCTCAGCTCATTGTTTGAAATGAAGGGCGAAGGCCATTACTTGGAAATATTTCCACAGGGAAATTGAACATTGTTAATATTTTTTCGGCTTTTCATTTCCAACCAGACTATAGCCTGCGGGTTGTATCAGTGATCAAGAATTCATTAGCTCAGTGATAAACTTCTTCTTGCCATGCTGGTGTTTGTATCCCTGAGGTTGTGTTCACATGCAGGAATTTTTCCACACTTTATATCAAGATTAGGAACTGTTCTAGAATCAGAAATAAACGTTTCATGCGCGGGCTGTACAGCCCTATCCTGCACGATTTTCAAAATACGTTATTTCAGGTGAATACATCGATATATATCTGTTTCTTTTATTCTGTTCTGGTAGATTGTAATTGTTTGGATCCCATATCGGTGTCCGGTGGAAGTAAAGATTTTTTATGATTATATTGAAGGTCTGGATGATTGATAAACACCGGGGTGGAGAGCTATAAGACCCAACGACAGCGCAGCAGAAAGAGGCTGTTTGGTCCATTGAGTCTGCTCCGCCAGTTCATCATGGCTGATTCAACATTTTGTTTGAGGCCCAAACTCCTCCCTACTGCTCGCATCCCATCAGTAAATTAGGATTAGTAAGTACTGGCACTATGATAGGTGGCATTGTGGTTAATGAAGTAGGTTCCCAAAGCTTGCAGAGAGATTTAGGCCAGTTAGACGAGTGGGCTGAAAGATGGCAGATGGAGTTTAATGCTGATAAGTGTGAGTTGCTACATTTTGGTAGGAATAATCCAAATAGGACATATATGGTAAATGGTAGGGCATTGAGGAATACTGTAGAACTGAGTGATCTAGGAATGATGGGGCATAGTTCCCTGAAGGTAGAATCTCATGTGGATACGGTGGTGATGAAAGCTTTAGGTATGCTGGCCTTATAATTCACAGCAATGTGTATAGGAATTGGGATGTAATGTTACAATTCTACAAGGCATTGGTGTAAGTTGGGATTTGGAGTAAGTTAGGTCTTTATTCTTTGGAATGTAGAAAGTTGAGGGGGGTATTGATAAAGGTATTTAAAATTATGGGGGGTATAGATAGAGTTGACGTGGATAGGCTTTTCCCACTGAGAATCGGGGAGATTCAAAGAAGACGACATCAGTTTTGAAATAAGGGACAAAAGTTTAGGGGTAACAAGAGGGGAAACTTCTTTACTAAAAGAGTGGTAACTGCGTGTAACGAGTTTTCAGTAGAAGAGATAGAGGCAGGTTCTATATTGTCACTTGAAGTAAAATTGGATAGATATATGGACAGGAAAGGAATGGAAGGTTATGGGCTGAATGCAGGTCGGTGGGAGTAGGTGAGAGTAAGCTTTCAGCACGGACTGGAAGATCCGAGATGTCCTGTTTCCGTGCTGTAATTGTTATATGGATATATGGTTAAATAAGTATTCATTGAGGGCCTCGCTCACTTCCACAGCCTCCAAGCACATCTTCCCACCTTTATCTCTAATCGGTCCTATCTTCACTCCTGTAAACCTTTGGTTCTTCACATAATTGATGAATGCCTTGGTGTTTATATTTACCCTACTCCCCAAGGCCTTCTCATGCCCCTTGTTCCTCTCCTCAGCTCCTTCTTAAGCTCCTTTCCAGCTACCCTATATTCCTCAATAGAGTCATCTGATCCTTGATTCCTAAACCTCACGTATGCTGCCTTCTTCCATCTGAGTAGATTCTACACCTCAATTGTCACCTGTGGTTCCTTCACCCTATCATTCTTTATCTTCCTCACTGGGACAGGTTTATACTTAACATCCTGCAAGAGATCTCTAAACATCGACCACATTTCCATAGTACATATCCCTGCAAATAAAAATCATCCTAATTCACAGCCGCAAGTACTAGATGTATAGCCTCATAATTTGCCCTTCCCCAAATAAAAATGTTCCTGTCCTGTTTGATTCTATCCTTTTCCATTATAATGCTAAAGGCCAGGGAACGGTGATGACTGTCCCACAGATGCTCACCCACCTAGAGATCTGTGACCTGATCCGGTTCGTTACCTAATACTAGATCTAGTATGGCATTACGCTACGTTGCCCTGTCAACATACTGTGACAGGAATCCATCCTGGACACACTTAACAAACACTGCTCCGTCAAAATCATTGGAACTAATCAGATGCCAATCAATAATAAGTAATTTAAAGTCACCCATGATAACCACCCTGTTATTTTCGCACCTTTCCAAAATCTGCCTCCCAATCTGCTCCTCGGTATCTCTGCCGCTACCAGCGGGCCTGTAGAATACCCCCAGTCGTGTAACTGCTCCCGTCCGGTTCCTGATTTCACCCAGACTGACTAAAAAGAGGATCCTTCTACATAACCCACCCTTTCTATAGCTGTGATAGTATCCCTGACCAGTAATGCCACCCGTCTTCCCCTTCCCTCCCCCCATCCCTTTGAAAGCACTGAAATCCAGGAATATTGAGAATCCATTCCTGTCCAGTTGCCAGCCAAGTCTCCGTAATGGCCACTACATCATAATTCCATGTATGTATCCAAGCTCTCAGTTCATCACCTTTGTTCCTGATGCTTCTTGCATTGAAGTACACACACTTTAGCCCTTCTACATTACTACCTTTACACCCTTTATTCAGCTTCTCTTTGCTCAAAGCCTCTCTATATTTTAGATCTGACTTTACTCCATGCACTATACTTGCAGTACTCGCATGACCTGAATCCTCCTGCACCTCACTATCTGCTGTAACGCTCCTGTTCCCCTCCCCCTTCAAATCTAGTTCAAGCCCGCTCCTGTGTCTCCTAAACGTTTCCACTATGCTTCTAGCATCGAACTATCCGCAGCCCAGTCGAACATTAGTCGAACTGTGCTCAACCATTTGACAAAGGGCTAAACAACATCTAGCTGCGACAGCTCTCCAGTATCAGTACTGGCTCTCCGAAAATCAACGCCCTTCCACACCGGTTTAAACCCCCAACCCCATCCAGTACACCACAATCAAACGTTCCCACTAGGGTATTAGACCCCTTCCAGTTAATCGCAAACCATCTCGTCTGCACCGGTCTCAAATTGCCAGGGGCAGTGTCCCGTCACCGGTCGCTCTCACTCTCTCTATAAGAGGAAAGGACACTGAATGATCATGGTGTTTAGAAAAGAGAATGTCTCTGACCGATTTATTTGAAGAAATGGCGTAAGACTCGCAGAAAGTTGGGAAGCAACTGTAAGAATTGCCTTGCATCAAATTTTATATTCCATTCTGTCATGGAGTCTGCTGAAAACAGAAATGGTTAAACATAACTTCATGCTATCTTTGCACACATCTGCAGGTGGGCGGCGACTGTCCAACCGGTTGAACCTGATTTCAGCAGAAAGGCCTCACCCTGTCCTGAGAAATGCGTACGTGGGGGAACCTGGCCAAAATTCAGGGCCAGAGCTTGCACAGAGACAAGGAGCTCTGAGTTTCACAGAAACGCAACCGGCAACGTTCTGCACTTAGGAAGATCTTCTGATTCGGAAACCCAGAGCAACACACACAAAACTCTGAAGAAACACAGAGCAGCACAAAACAGTAAACAGTCGACATTTTGGGCCGAGACCTTTCATCAGTAATTAACCTTATCCCTAACCCACAACTCCTAAACCAGCCAAATATTCCTCAGCTCATTGTTTGAAATGAAGGGCGAAGGCCACTACTTGGAAATATTTCCACAGGGAAATTGAACATTGTTAATATTTTTTCGGCTTTTCATTTCCAACCAGACTATAGCCTGCGGGTTGTATCAGTGATCAAGAATTCATTAGCTCAGTGATAAACTTCTTCTTGCCATGCTGGTGTTTGTATCCCTGAGGTTGCGTTCACATGCAGGAATTTTTCCACACTTTATATCAAGATTAGGAACTGTTCTAGAATCAGAAATAAACGTTTCATGCGCGGGCTGTACAGCCCTATCCTGCACGATTTTCAAAATACGTTATTTCAGGTGAATACATCGATATATATCTGTTTCTTTTATTCTGTTCTGGTAGATTGTATTTGTTTGGATCCCATATCGGTGTCCGGTGGAAGTAAAGATTTTTTATGATTATTTTGAAGGTCTGGATGATTGATAAACACCGGGGTGGAGAGCTATAAGACCCAACGACAGCGCAGCAGAAAGAGGCTGTTTGGTCCATTGAGTCTGCTCCGCCAGTTCATCATGGCTGACTCAACATTTTGTTTGAGGCCCAAACTCCTCCCTACTGCTCGCATCCCATCAGTAAATTAGGATTAGTAAGTACTGGCACTATGATAGGTGGCATTGTGGTTAATGAAGTAGGTTCCCAAAGCTTGCAGAGAGATTTAGGCCAGTTAGACGAGTGGGCTGAAAGATGGCAGATGGAGTTTAATGCTGATAAGTGTGAGTTGCTACATTTTGGTAGGAATAATCCAAATAGGACATATATGGTAAATGGTAGGGCATTGAGGAATACTGTAGAACTGAGTGATCTAGGAATAATGGGGCATAGTTCCCTGAAGGCAGAATCTCATGTGGATAGGGTGGTGATAAAAGCTTTAGGTATGCTGGCCTTATAAATCGCAGCAATGAGTATAGGAATTGGGAATTAATGTTACAATTGTACAAGGCATTGGTGTAAGTTGGGATTTGGAGTAAGTTAGGTCTTTATTCTTTGGAGTGTAGAAAGTTGAGGGGGGTATTGATAAAGTTATTTAATATTATGGGGGGTATTGATAGAGTTGACGTGGATAGGCTTTTTTCCACTGAGAATCGGGGAGATTCAAAGAAGACGACATCAGTTTTGAAATAAGGGACAAAAGTTTAGGGGTAACAAGAGGGGCAACTTCTTTACTCAAAGAGTGGTAACCGTGTGTAACGAGTTTTCAGTAGAAGAGTTAGAGGCAGGTTCTATATTATCACTTGAATTAAAATTGTATAGGTATATGGACAGGAAAGGAATGGAAGGTTATGGGCTGAATGCAGGTCGGTGGGAGTAGGTGAGAGTAAGCTTTCAGCACGGACTGGAAGATCCGAGATGTCCTGTTTCCGTGCTGTAATTGTTATATGGATATATGGTTAAATAAGTATTCATTGAGGGCCTCGCTCACTTCCACAGCCTCCAAGCACATCTTCCCACCTTTATCTCTAATCGGTCCTATCTTCACTCCTGTAAACCTTTGGTTCTTCACATAATTGATGAATGCCTTGGTGTTTATATTTACCCTACTCGCCAAGGCCTTCTCATGCCCCTTGTTCCTCTCCTCAGCTCCTTCTTAAGCTCCTTTCCAGCTACCCTATATTCCTCAATAGAGTCATCTGATCCTTGATTCCTAAACCTCACGTATGCTGCCTTCTTCCATCTGAGTAGATTCTACACCTCAATTGTCACCTGTGGTTCCTTCACCCTATCATTCTTTATCTTCCTCACTGGGACAGGTTTATACTTAACATCCTGCAAGAGATCTCTAAACATCGACCACATTTCCATAGTACATATCCCTGCAAATAAAAATCATCCTAATTCACAGCCGCAAGTACTAGATGTATAGCCTCATAATTTGCCCTTCCCCAAATAAAAATGTTCCTGTCCTGTTTGATTCTATCCTTTTCCATTATAATGCTAAAGGCCAGGGAACGGTGATGACTGTCCCACAGATGCTCACCCACCTAGAGATCTGTGACCTGATCCGGTTCGTTACCTAATACTAGATCTAGTATGGCATTACGCTACGTTGCCCTGTCAACATACTGTGACAGGAATCCATCCTGGACACACTTAACAAACACTGCTCCGTCAAAATCATTGGAACTAATCAGATGCCAATCAATAATAAGTAATTTAAAGTCACCCATGATAACCACCCTGTTATTTTCGCACCTTTCCAAAATCTGCCTCCCAATCTGCTCCTCGGTATCTCTGCCGCTACCAGCGGGCCTGTAGAATACCCCCAGTCGTGTAACTGCTCCCGTCCGGTTCCTGATTTCACCCAGACTGACTAAAAAGAGGATCCTTCTACATAACCCACCCTTTCTATAGCTGTGATAGTATCCCTGACCAGTAATGCCACCCGTCTTCCCCTTCCCTCCCCCCATCCCTTTGAAAGCACTGAAATCCAGGAATATTGAGAATCCATTCCTGTCCAGTTGCCAGCCAAGTCTCCGTAATGGCCACTACATCATAATTCCATGTATG
Source organism: Hypanus sabinus (assembly GCF_030144855.1). Taxonomy (NCBI): domain Eukaryota; kingdom Metazoa; phylum Chordata; class Chondrichthyes; order Myliobatiformes; family Dasyatidae; genus Hypanus; species Hypanus sabinus. The sequence goes on along the minus strand of NW_026780476.1, from coordinate 400,810 downwards.
TATCCAAGCTCTCAGTTCATCACCTTTGTTCCTGATGCTTCTTGCATTGAAGTACACACACTTTAGCCCTTCTACATTACTACCTTTACACCCTTTATTCAGCTTCTCTTTGCTCAAAGCCTCTCTATATTTTAGATCTGACTTTACTCCATGCACTATACTTGCAGTACTCGCATGACCTGAATCCTCCTGCACCTCACTATCTGCTGTAACGCTCCTGTTCCCCTCCCCCTTCAAATCTAGTTCAAGCCCGCTCCTGTGTCTCCTAAACGTTTCCACTATGCTTCTAGCATCGAACTATCCGCAGCCCAGTCGAACATTAGTCGAACTGTGCTCAACCATTTGACAAAGGGCTAAACAACATCTAGCTGCGACAGCTCTCCAGTATCAGTACTGGCTCTCCGAAAATCAACGCCCTTCCACACCGGTTTAAACCCCCAACCCCATCCAGTACACCACAATCAAACGTTCCCACTAGGGTATTAGACCCCTTCCAGTTAATCGCAAACCATCTCGTCTGCACCGGTCTCAAATTGCCAGGGGCAGTGTCCCGTCACCGGTCGCTCTCACTCTCTCTATAAGAGGAAAGGACACTGAATGATCATGGTGTTTAGAAAGGAGAATGTCTCTGACCGATTTATTTGAAGAAATGGCGTAAGACTCGCAGAAAGTTGGGAAGCAACTGTAAGAATTGCCTTGCATCAAATTTTATATTCCATTCTGTCATGGAGTCTGCTGAAAACAGAAATGGTTAAACATAACTTCATGCTATCTTTGCACACATCTGCAGGTGGGCGGCGACTGTCCAACCGGTTGAACCTGATTTCAGCAGAAAGGCCTCACCCTGTCCTGAGAAATGCGTACGTGGGGGAACCTGGCCAAAATTCAGGGCCAGAGCTTGCACAGAGACAAGGAGCTCTGAGTTTCACAGAAACGCAACCGGCAACGTTCTGCACTTAGGAAGATCTTCTGATTCGGAAACCCAGAGCAACACACACAAAACTCTGAAGAAACACAGAGCAGCACAAAACAGTAAACAGTCGACATTTTGGGCCGAGACCTTTCATCAGTAATTAACCTTATCCCTAACCCACAACTCCTAAACCAGCCAAATATTCCTCAGCTCATTGTTTGAAATGAAGGGCGAAGGCCACTACTTGGAAATATTTCCACAGGGAAATTGAACATTGTTAATATTTTTTCGGCTTTTCATTTCCAACCAGACTATAGCCTGCGGGTTGTATCAGTGATCAAGAATTCATTAGCTCAGTGATAAACTTCTTCTTGCCATGCTGGTGTTTGTATCCCTGAGGTTGCGTTCACATGCAGGAATTTTTCCACACTTTATATCAAGATTAGGAACTGTTCTAGAATCAGAAATAAACGTTTCATGCGCGGGCTGTACAGCCCTATCCTGCACGATTTTCAAAATACGTTATTTCAGGTGAATACATCGATATATATCTGTTTCTTTTATTCTGTTCTGGTAGATTGTATTTGTTTGGATCCCATATCGGTGTCCGGTGGAAGTAAAGATTTTTTATGATTATATTGAAGGTCTGGATGATTGATAAACACCGGGGTGGAGAGCTATAAGACCCAACGACAGCGCAGCAGAAAGAGGCTGTTTGGTCCATTGAGTCTGCTCCGCCAGTTCATCATGGCTGACTCAACATTTTGTTTGAGGCCCAAACTCCTCCCTACTGCTCGCATCCCATCAGTAAATTAGGATTAGTAAGTACTGGCACTATGATAGGTGGCATTGTGGTTAATGAAGTAGGTTCCCAAAGCTTGCAGAGAGATTTAGGCCAGTTAGACGAGTGGGCTGAAAGATGGCAGATGGAGTTTAATGCTGATAAGTGTGAGTTGCTACATTTTGGTAGGAATAATCCAAATAGGACATATATGGTAAATGGTAGGGCATTGAGGAATACTGTAGAACTGAGTGATCTAGGAATAATGGGGCATAGTTCCCTGAAGGCAGAATCTCATGTGGATAGGGTGGTGATAAAAGCTTTAGGTATGCTGGCCTTATAAATCGCAGCAATGAGTATAGGAATTGGGAATTAATGTTACAATTGTACAAGGCATTGGTGTAAGTTGGGATTTGGAGTAAGTTAGGTCTTTATTCTTTGGAGTGTAGAAAGTTGAGGGGGGTATTGATAAAGTTATTTAATATTATGGGGGGTATTGATAGAGTTGACGTGGATAGGCTTTTTTCCACTGAGAATCGGGGAGATTCAAAGAAGACGACATCAGTTTTGAAATAAGGGACAAAAGTTTAGGGGTAACAAGAGGGGCAACTTCTTTACTCAAAGAGTGGTAACCGTGTGTAACGAGTTTTCAGTAGAAGAGTTAGAGGCAGGTTCTATATTATCACTTGAATTAAAATTGTATAGGTATATGGACAGGAAAGGAATGGAAGGTTATGGGCTGAATGCAGGTCGGTGGGAGTAGGTGAGAGTAAGCTTTCAGCACGGACTGGAAGATCCGAGATGTCCTGTTTCCGTGCTGTAATTGTTATATGGATATATGGTTAAATAAGTATTCATTGAGGGCCTCGCTCACTTCCACAGCCTCCAAGCACATCTTCCCACCTTTATCTCTAATCGGTCCTATCTTCACTCCTGTAAACCTTTGGTTCTTCACATAATTGATGAATGCCTTGGTGTTTATATTTACCCTACTCGCCAAGGCCTTCTCATGCCCCTTGTTCCTCTCCTCAGCTCCTTCTTAAGCTCCTTTCCAGCTCCCCTATATTCCTCAATAGACCCATCTGATCCTTGCTTCCTAAACCTCACGTATGCTGCCTTCTTCCATCTGAGTAGATTCTCCACCTCAATTGTCACCTGTGGTTCCTTCACCCTATCATTCTTTATCTTCCTCACTGGGATAGGTTTATACTTAACATCCTGCAAGAGATCTCTAAACATCGACCACATCTCCATAGTACATATCCCTGCAAATAAAAATCATCCTAATTCACAGCCGCAAGTACTAGACTTATAGCCTCATAATTTGCCCTTCCCCAAATAAAAATGTTCCTGTCCTGTTTGATTCTATCCTTTTCCATTATAATGCTAAAGGCCAGGGAACGGTGATGACTGTCCCACAGATGCTCACCCATCTAGAGATCTGTGACCTGATCCGGTTCGTTACCTAATAAAAGACCTAGTATGGCATTACGCTACGTCGCCCTGTCAACATACTGTGACAGGAATCCATCCTGGACACACTTAACAAACTCTGCTCCGTCTAAAGCATTGGAACTAATCAGATGCCAATCATTAATAAGTAATTTAAAGTCACCCATGATAACCACCCTGTTATTTTCGCACCTTTCCAAAATCTGCCTCCCAATCTGCTCCTCGGTATCTCTGCCGCTACCAGCGGGCCTGTAGAATACTCCCAGTCGTGTAACTGCTCCCGTCCGGTTCCTGATTTCACACATACTGACTAAAAAGAGGATCCTTTTACATAACCCACCCTTTCTATAGCTGTGATAGTATCCCTGACCAGTAATGCCACCCGTCTTCCCCTTCCGCCCCCCCCCCCACTATCCCTTTGAAAGCACTGAAATCCAGGAATATTGAGAATCCATTCCTGCCCTGGTTCCAGACAAGTCTCCGTAATGGCCACTACATCATCATTCTATGTACGTATCCAAGCTCTCAGTTCATCACCTTTCTTCCTGATGCTTCCTGCATTGAAGTACATGCACTTTACCCCTTCTGCATTTCTACCTTTACACCCTTTATTCTGTTTCTCTTTGCTCAAAGTCTCTCCATATGTTAGATCTGACTTTACTCCATGCACTATACTTGCAGTATTCGCATGACCTGAATCCTCCTCCACATCACTATCTGCTGTAACGCTCCTGTTCCTCTCCCCCTTCAAATCTAGTTCAAGCCCGCTCCTGTGCCTCCTAAACTTTTCCACTATGCTTCTGGCATCGAACTATCTGCAGCCCAGTCGAACATTAGTCGAACTGTGCTCAACCATTTGACAAAGATCTAAACAACAACTGGAACGAGCTTCCAGTAGAAGTGGTAGAGGCAGGTTCGGTATTGTCATTTAAAGTAAAATTGGATAGGTATATGGACAGGAAAGGAATGGAGGGTTATGGGCTGAGTGCAGGTCGGTGGGACTAGGTGAGAGTAAGCGTTCGGCACGGACTAGAAGGGCCGAGATGGCCTGTTTCCATGCTGTAATTGTTATCTGGTTACAGGGGTAACATCACCGTCAACCTACGCAGGAGCTTTCAGTGTCCTGTCGACACAGACACGAAGATCTGTCAGATCCTCCACACTGCCAAGAGACATACCAGCAGTTTGACCCACCAAATGAAAACAGTTCACACTTATCTGGGATGAAGTCCATCTGACGCTGCTCAGCCCGGTTCCGCATCCTGTCGATGTCCCGCTGTAAACTCTGAAAGCCCTCCAGGCTGCCTACCCTCAATTTCACCCTCCAGGCTATCTACAACACCCTCAACATCAGCAAACGTATTAACCCGCCCCTTCTGCTTCTTCATCCAGGTGATGTATAAACATCACAAAGTGGAGGGGTCCCACAGCAGATCCCGGCGGAAAACCACTGGTCACCGACCTCCATGGGGAAAACAAACTATCTACAAGCGTGTGCACGCCGATTCTGGATCCACAACGCAAGATCTCCCTGGATCTCATGCCACCTTGCTTTCTGAGTAAGCCCTGCGCGGGGACCCTTATCAAATGCCGTACTGAAATCCATATACACTACATCCACTGTTCTCACCTCATCAATTTGCTTTGTGACTTCCTCAATGAATGCGGTCAGGTTCGTAAGGCACGACCTGCTCTTGATCAGGCTATCCCAACTATCCCTAATCAGGTTATGTCTCTCATTAATCCTGCCTCTCAGAATCTTAGACCATAAGACATAAGACAGGGGCAGAAGTCGGCCATTGATATACACCGTAAAAGAAGCGGCCCCAGCAGGGAACCCTGTGGAACACCACTGGTAACCAGCAGCCAACCAGAATGGGGTCCCTTTATTCCCACTCTCTGCTTCCTGCCAATCAACCAACGCTCTACCCACGTATGTAAGATCCCCATAATTCCATGGGCTCTTTTCTTGTTCAGCAGCCTCATGTGCAGCACCTTGTCAAAGGCCTTCTGATAATCCAAATATACAACATCCACTGCATGTCCCCTGTCTGGACTACTTGTAATATCTTCAAAAAACTGCACTAGGTTTGTCAGGCAGGATTTTCCTTTAAGGAACCCATGCTGAGTTCAGCCTATCTTGTCATATGCCTCCAGTTACTCCGTAACCTCATCCTTGACAATCGACTCCAACACCGATGTCAAGCTAACAGGTCTATAATTTCCTTTTCGCTACATTGCCCCCTTCTTAAATAGCGGAGTGACCTTTGCAAACTTCCAGTCCTCCAGAACCAGGCCAGAATCTATCGACTTCTGAAAAATCATTGCTAATGCCTCCGCAATCTCCACTGCTACTTCTTTCAGAACACGAGAGTGCATTCCACCTGGTTCAGGAGATTTATCTACCCTTAGTCTATTCAGCTTCCTGAGCACTTCCTCTGCCGTAATTGTGACTGCGCATATTTCTCTTCCCTGACACCCTTGAATGTCCGGTATATTGCTGAAGTCATCCTCAGTGAAGACTGATGCAAAATACTCATTCAGTTCCTCCGCCATCTCCTTATCTCCCATTACCATTTCTCCAGCATCATATTCTATTGGACCTATATCTGCTCTCACCTGTCTTTTACTCTTTATATACTTGAAAAAGCTTTTAGTATCCTCTTTGAAATTATTTGCTAGTTTCCTTTCATAGTTCATCTTTTCCCTCTTAATGACCTTCTTGGTTTCCTTTTGTATGCTTTTTAAAACTTCCCAATCCTCTGTCTTCCCCATCATTTTTGCTTCCTTGTATGCCCTCTGCTTTGATTTTACATTGGCTTTGACTTCTCTAGTCAGCCACGGTTGCATCCTTTTTCCATTCGAAAATTCCTTCTTCTTTGGAATATATCTGTCTTGCACCTTCCTCGCTTCTCACATAAACTCCAGCCACTGCTGCTCGGCCGTCCTTCCCGCTAGTGTCCCTTTCCAGTCAACCTTGGCTAGTCCCTCTCTCATCACCTCTGTTTCATCACACAATACCCAATCCAATACAGCCGATCCCCGAGTGGGCTCAACAACCGGCTGTTCTAAAAACTCATCTCGTAGACATTCTACAAATTCTCTCTCTTGAGATCCAGCTCTGCTAACATTAATGCGAGTCCCAGCCACGCTAACCTTGTTCTCCAAAGCAGACAGTTCCTGGTAAATCTCCTCTGCACCCTACCCATAGCTTCCACCTCATTCTCCAATGAGGTGAGCAGAATTGAACACAATACTCTAAGTGCGGTCTCACCAGAGTTGCAACATGACCTCTCTACTCTTGAACTCAATCACCCTGTTAATGAAGCTTAACATCCCATAGGCCTTCTTAACTACCCTATCAACCTGAGCAGCGAACTTGAGGGATGTATGCATTTGAACCCCAATTTCCCTTTGTTTATGCACACCCTTAAGTAACTGACCATTAATCCTGTACTCAGTCTTCTGGTTGGTCCTTTCAAAATGCATCACCTCACACTTATCCGGATTGAACTCCATCTGCCATTTTTCTGCTCAACTCTGCAGCCTGTCTATATCCCTTTGTAACCTTCTACAATCTGCAGCTCAATCCAACTCCTCCAATCTTCGTGTCATCTGCAAACTTACTCACCCATCCTTCCGCCCCAACATCCAGGTCATTTATAAAAATCACAAATAGTTGGAGTCCCAGGACAGATCCCTGCGGCACTCCACTCGTCACCGACCTCCAGGAAGACTACTTTCCTTCCACAACTACCCTCTGCTTTCTTCCTTTAAGCCAATTTTTTTTCCAAACAGCCAAGGTTTCACTTATCTCGTGCCTCATGACTTTCTGGATGAGTCTCTCGTGAGGGACCTTGACAAATACCTTACTAAAATCCATGTAGACCACATCCACTTCCCTACCCTCATCAATTTCTTTTGTTACCTCTTCAAGAAACTCAATCAGGCTCGTGAGGCATGATCTTCCCTACACAAAGCCATGTTGATTATCCATGAGTAGACTTCTCCAAATACTTGAGGATCCTATCCTTAAGAATCCTTTCCAGTTGTTTGCATACCACTGATGCAAGACTCTCCGGTCTATAGTTCCCAGTTTTCTCCCTATTACCTTTATTAAACAAGGGAACTACATTTGCCATTCTCCAGCCCTCCGGCGCTTCCCCTGCCAAACAGGATTCAAAGATCATGGCTAATGCTCCTGCGATCTCTTCTCTCAATTCCCATAACAACCTGGGGTGTATCCACTGGGTCCTGGGGATTTACTAATCTTGATGTTTTTAAGAAGATCCAGCACTTCTTCTTCCCTAATCTCCACATAGTCCAGCACAGGCCCGCTTTACTTCGACCTCACTCTGATCCAGATCCTTTTCGCTTGTGAGTACTGAAGCAAAGTATTCATTTAGGACCTCCCCGACCTCCTCCGCCTCCAGGCACATGTTGCCCTCTTTGTCCTTTGGCGATGTTATGTGGAACTTCTCTCTGAGGTTGCGGAACAATAAAACATAAGAAACAGGAGCAGGAGAGGACTATCGGGCCCGTTCAGCCTGCTCCGAAATTCAATGAAGTCATTGCTGATGTGGCCACGGGCACAACTCCGCCTCCCTGCCTTTCCCCCACAACCCTTAGTTCCCCTTCGATGCAAATCTCCGTTCAAATCTGTCTTAAATATGTTCACTGAGGGAGTCCCCACTGCCTCATTCGGCAGAGAATTCCACAGATTCGCCACTCTCTGGGAAAATCCCTTCATCCTCATACCCGTCCTAAATCTACACCACTCGAATCATGCGGATGAGAGACCCGTGGTTCTAGTTTCACCCAACAGTGGAAACAGATTTCCGGCCTCTATTTTCTCTATCCCTTTCACAATTTTATAAGCGTCGATAAGATCTCCGCTGACAGGTCTGAATTCCGGCTCGGACGACTTCCGCCGACCCTGTCTCCCCTCGTAGTGGAATGCTGAGTTTAACAGGAAACGGCGGACGTGGGTTCCATTTCGGAATTTGTGAAAGAGATGTATGGCGTCATGGACACGTCACGGAGGGCTGTGGTTTTGGCGCGGATCGATTGGCCGAGGCTGCGCAAGAGATGGACGCGGGCGACAAGATCCGAAGGTCATATTTCTGTGCTGCGGGGTTCTCAGACTCGACAATATAAAGCCAGTGTCATAAGATAACAAACAGCCGTTTGCCTCCTGGCTGACAGGACAATGATACCTAATGCGAACAATGACACATTTACTATTTTAAAGGTGGGTCTCGTCACAGCTCAATAATTTTATTGTAAAACTGGTTAAAAAAAACAGATATCCCACTGTGAGGGAATGGACTGAGGAAATGGTTAAGATTTCTTCCTACGAACATGTTGGGAAGAATTAACAGTGAGGGAAAAGTGCAAGACGCCTGGGGTCAATTTCGGTTTTCTGTTAATTTAAAATTAAATTAGAAGTTATTTTTCTATTTCTTAGCTTGATATGTTTACCTGCCATGGGATGGCTGTGTAGATATGTTGTACTGTATCTGCTCTATGATATGCTGTGCTGCTTTGTAAAATAAGAATAAATAATAAATTATTGAATTACAAAAAAATAACAAAAAGGCAGCAATCAATGGGATGGTTAAAAAGAAGCTGGAACTGCGGAATATGACATCTGCCAGGAAAAATACCCCTGAGCAAGTAAGTTATTGAGACGCTTCGATCGCAAGAAGGACAGGCGCACCTGACACAGTATGATGAATGCTTGGGGCATTCCGAAGCGGCGGGTTGATGCGGAACTGAAATTTCATCACCAGATACACGAACACAATGAGGATATTTTTACCAATGCCCAGATAGTCACACATTAACCCTGTCATGGACCCAAATGTCGACTGAACCTTTTTTTTTCCCCACACATGCTGTATCACGTGCTGAGTTACATTGAACATAGAATAGTACAGCACATAACAGGCCCTTCGGCCCACAATGTTGTGCTTATCCTGAAACCCTGCCTCCCATATAAGGCCCACCTTAAATTCCTCTATATGCCTGTCCAGTACTCTCTTCAACTTCACTAGTGTATCTGCCTCCACCACTGACTCAGGCGGTGCATTCCACGCACCAACCACTCTCTGAGTGAAAAACCTTCCTCTAATATCCCCCTTGAACTACCCTCCCCTTACCTTAAAGCCATATCCTCTTGTATTGAGCAGTGGTGCGCTGGGGAAGAGGCGCTGGCTGTCCACTCTGTCTATTCCTCTTAATATCTTGTACACCTCTACCATGTCTCCTCTCATCCTCCTTCTCTCCAAAGAGTAAAGCCCTAGCTCCCTTAATCTCTGATCATAATCCATACTCTCTAAACCAGGCAGCATCCTGGTAAATCTCCTCTGTACCCTTTCCAATACTTCCACATTCTTCCTATAGTGAGGCGACCGGAACTGGACACAGTACTCCAAGTGTGGCCGAACCAGAGTTTTATAGAGCTGCATCATTACATCGCGTTTCTTAAACTCTATCCCTCGACTTATGAAAGCTAACACTCCATAAGCTTTCTTAACTACCCTATCTACCAGTGAGGCAACTTTCAGGGATCTGTGGACATGTACCCACTCCTACACACTGCCAAGTATTCTGCCATTTAATTTGTACTCTGCCTTGGAGTTTGTCATTCCAAAGTGTCCCACCTCACACTTCTCCGGGTTGAACTCCATCTGCCACTTCTCAGCCCACTTCTGCATCCTATCAATGTCTCTCTGCAATCTTCGACAATCTTCTACACTATCTATAACACCACCAACCTTTGTGTCATCTGCAAACTTGCCAACCCACCCTTCTATCCCCGACATCCAGGTCGTTAACAAAAATCACAAAATCATGAAAAGTAGAGATCCCAGAACCGATCCTTGTGGGACACCATTAGTCACAACCCTCCAATCTGAATGTACTCCCTCCACCACAACCCTACGCCTTCTGCAGGCAAGCCAATTCTGAATCAACCTGGCCAAACTTCCCTGGATCCCACGCCTTCTGACTTTCTGAATAAGCCTACCGTGTGGAACCTTGTCAAATGCAACTTTCAGGAGTTCCTCCATCATTCTGTGTGTGTTGGCAGTTTTCCGACCGTCTGTAGGCTTCCTACCGTTTTCTGATTGGATCACCGCCAAACGCACGCTGACCCTCAGGGTCACCCCCGCACTCTTCAGCACCTCGCCCTCCCACTCGAACTCCGCAAATATGCCGAGCATCTGTCTTCACAGATTGACGCGAGGCGCTGGTTTGCGGGGCGGCGAGTGGAAAGCGCTGAAGCAAGCGGGACTCCCCTTGCGAGGCAGACCGCGGGGGGTCATCGGCAAGGGCCAATCGGAAGCTTGGAAGCCGGCGGCGATTGTGGGAGCGGTCACCGTGTGAGTGAGCCAGAGTGTGAGTGGGGATTTGAGGCTTTGGCTCGGAGACCTTTCCTCAACAAGAGGATGTGCCCGGACTGTGATTCACCGGTTTGTTTCAACAGACAATAAACAGTAGGTGCAGGAGTAGGCTATTCGGCCCTTCCAGCCAGCACCGCCATTCACTGCGATCATGGCTGATCATCCACAATCAGTACCCCGTTCCTGCCCTCTCCCCATATCCCTTGACCCCGCTATCTAAAAGAGCTCTATCTAACTCTCTGGTGAATGCATCCAGAGACTTAGCCTCCACTGCCTTCTGGAGCAGAGCATTCCACAGATCCACCACGCTCTGGGTGAAAAAGTTTTTCCGCATCTCTGTTCTAAATGGCCTACCCCTTATTCTTAAACTGTGGCCTCTAGTTCTGAACTCAACCATCAGCGGGAACATGCTTCCTGCCTCCAGTGTGTCCAATCACTTAATAATCTTACATGTTTCAATCAGATCCCTCCAGTGTATACAGGTCTAGTCGCTCCAATCTTTCAACATATGACAGTCCCGCCATTCCGGAAATTAACCTCGTGAACCTACTCTGCACTCCCTCAATAGCAAGAATGTCCTTCCTCAAATTTGCAGACCAAAACTGCACACAATACTCCAGGTGGGGTCTCACCAGGGCCCTGTACAACTGCAGAAGGACCTCTTTACTCCTATACTCAATTCCTCTTGTTATAAAGGCCAACATGCCATTAGCTTTCTTCACTGCCTGCTGTACCTGCATGCTTACTTTCAGTGACTGATGTTTCCTTTCTTTCTTTCGTGCGATTGAGTTCAAGAGCCGAGAGGTAATGTTGCAGCTATAGAAGGCCCTGGTCAGACCCCACTTGGAGTACTGTGCTCAGTTCTGGTCGCCTCACTACAGGAAGGATGTGGAAACCATAGAAAGGATGCAGGGGAGATTTACAAGGATGTTTCCTGGATTGGGGTGGATGCCTTATGAGAATACGTTGAGTGAAGACGGCCTTTTCTCCTTGGAGCGACGGAGGATGAGAGGTGACCTGATAGAGATGTACAAGATGATGAGACGAATTGATCATGTGGATAGTCAGAGGCTTTTCCACCAGGAGCTGAAATAGTTGCCACACGAGGACACAGTTTTAATGTGCTTGGAAGTAGGTACAGAGAAAATGTCAGGGGTAATTTTTTTACATAGAGATTGATGAGTGCGTGGAATAGGCTGCTGGTAACGGAGGTGGAGGCTGAAACTATAGGATCTCTTAAGAGACTCCTGGATGGATACATGCAGCTGAATAAAATAGAGGGATATGGGAAACATATAGAGTGGACATATAGAGAGTTTCCTATAGTGGAGGAGTCTAGGACCAGAGGACACAGATAGTGGATGTGGAGAGGATGTTTCCTAGAGTGGGGGAGTCTAGGATAAGAGGACACAGATAGAGTGGATGTGGAGAGGATGTTTCCTATAGTGGGGGAGTCTAGGACCATAGGACACAGATGGAGTGCATGTGGAGAGGATGTTTCCCATAGTGGGGGAGTCTAGGACCAGAGGACAGAGATAGAGTGGATGTGGAGAGGATGTTTCCTGTAGTGGGGGAGTCTAGGACCAGAGGACACAGATAGTGGACGTAGAGAGGATGTTTCCTATAGTGGGGGAGTCTAAGACAAGAGGACACAGATAGAGTGGATGTGGAGAGGATGTTTCCTATAGTTGGGGAGTCTAGGACCGGAGGACACAGATAGAGTGGATGTGGAGAGGATGTTTCCTATAGTGGGGGAGTCTAGGACCACAGATAGAGTGGATGTGGAGAGGATGTTTCCTATAGTTGGGGAGTCTAGGACTAGAGGACACAGATAGAGTGGATGTGGAGAGGATGTTTCCTATATTGGGGGAGTCTAGGACCAGAGGACACAGATAGAGAGGATGTGGAGAGGATATTTCCTATAGTGGTGGAGTCTAGGACCAGAGGACACAGATAGAGTGGATGTGGAGAGGATGTTTCCTATAGGGAGTCTAGGGCCGGAGGACACAGATAGAGTTGATGTGGAGAGGATGTTTCCAGTAGTGGTGGAGTCTTGGACCAGAGGACACAGATAGAGTGGATGTGGAGAGGATGTTTCCTATAGTGGGGGAGTCTAGGGCCGGAAGACACAGATAGAGTGGATGTGGAGAGGATGTTTCCTATAGGGAGTCTAGGGCCGGGGGACACAGATAGAGTGGATGTGGAGAGGATTTTTCCTATAGTGGGGGAGTCTAGGACCAGAGGACACAGATAGAGTGGATGTGGAGAGGATGTTTCCTGCGGTGGGGGAGTCTAGGACCAGAGGACACAGATAGAGTGGATGTGGAGAGGATGTTTCCTATAGGGAGTCTAGGGCCGGAGGACACAGATAGAGTGGATGTGGAGAGGATGTTTCCTATAGGGAGTCTAGGGCCGGAGGACACAGATAGAGTGGATGTGGAGAGGATGTTTCCTGTAGTGGGGGAGTCTAGGACCAGAGGACACAGATAGAGTGGATGTGGAGAGGATGTTTCCTATAGTGGGGGAGTCTAGGGCCGGAGGACACAGATAGAGTGGATGTGAAGAGGATGTTTCCTATAGGGAGTCTAGGACCAGAGGACACAGATAGAGTGGATGTGGAGAGGATGTTTCCTATAGTGGGGGAGTCTAGGGCCGGAGGACACAGATAGAGTGGATGTGAAGAGGATGTTTCCTATAGGGAGTCTAGGACCAGAGGACACAGATTGAGTGCATGTGGAGAGGATGTTTCCCATAGTGGGGGAGTCTAGGACCAGAGGACAGAGATAGAGTGGATGTGGAGAGGATGTTTCCTGTAGTGGGGGAGTCTAGGACCAGAGGACACAGATAGTGGATGTGGAGAGGATGTTTCCTAGAGTGGGGGAGTCTAGGACCATAGGACACAGATGGAGTGCATGTGGAGAGGATGTTTCCCATAGTGGGGGAGTCTAGGACCAGAGGACAGAGATAGAGTGGATGTGGAGAGGATGTTTCCTGTAGTGTGGGAGTCTAGGACCAGAGGACACAGATAGTGGACGTGGAGAGGATGTTTCCTATAGTGGGGGAGTCTAGGACAAGAGGACAAAGATAGAGTGGATGTGGAGAGGAAGTTTCCTATAGTTGGGGAGTCTAGGACCGGAGGACACAGATAGAGTGGATGTGGAGAGGATGTTTCCTATAGTGGGGGAGTCTAGGACCACAGATAGAGTGGATGTGGAGAGGATGTTTCCTATAGTTGGGGAGTCTAGGACTAGAGGACACAGATAGAGTGGATGTGGAGAGGATGTTTCCTATATTGGGGGAGTCTAGGACCAGAGGACACAGATAGAGTGGATGTGGAGAGGATATTTCCTATAGTGGTGGAGTCTAGGACCAGAGGACACAGATAGAGTGGATGTGGAGAGCATGTTTCCTATAGGGAGTCTAGGGCCGGAGGACACAGATAGAGTGGATGTGGAGAGGATGTTTCCTGTAGTGGGGGAGTCTTGGACCAGAGGACACAGATAGAGTGGATGTGGAGAGGATGTTTCCTATAGTGGGGGAGTCTAGGGCCGGAGGACACAGATAGAGTGGATGTGAAGAGGATGTTTCCTATAGGGAGTCTAGGGCCGGAGGACACAGATAGAGTGGATGTGGAGAGGATTTTTCCTATAGTGGGGGAGTCTAGGACCAGAGGACACAGATAGAGTGGATGTGGAAAGGATGTTTCCTGCGGTGGGGGAGTCTCGGACCAGAGGACACAGATAGAGTGGATGTGGAGAGGATGTTTCCTATAGGGAGTCTAGGGCCGGAGGACACAGATAGAGTGGATGTGGAGAGGATGTTTCCTATAGGGAGTCTAGGGCCGGAGGACACAGATAGAGTGGATGTGGAGAGGATGTTTCCTGTAGTGGGGGAGTCTAGGACCAGAGGACACAGATAGAGTGGATGTGGAGAGGATGTTTCCTATAGTGGGGGAGTCTAGGGCCGGAGGACACAGATAGAGTGGATGTGGAGAGGATGTTTCCTATAGTGGGGGAGTCTAGGACCGCAGATAGAGTGGATGTGGAGAGGATGTTTCCTATAGTTGGGGAGCCTAGGACTAGAGGACACAGATAGAGTGGATGTGGAGAGGATGTTTCCTATATTGGGGGAGTCTAGGGCCGGAGGACACAGATAGAGTGGATGTGAAGAGGATGTCTCCTATAGGGAGTCTACGGCCGGAGGACACAGATAGAGTGGATGTGGAGAGGATTTTTCCTATAGTGGGGGAGTCTAGGACCAGAGGACACAGATAGAGTGGATGTGGAGAGGATGTTTCCTGCGGTGGGGGAGTCTAGGACCAGAGGACACAGATAGAGTGGATGTGGAGAGGATGTTTCCTGCGGTGGGGGAGTCTAGGACCATAGGACACAGATGGAGTGCATGTGGAGAGGATGTTTCCCATAGTGGGGGAGTCTAGGACCAGAGGACAGAGATAGAGTGGATGTGGAGAGGATGTTTCCTGTAGTGGGGGAGTCTAGGACCAGAGGACACAGATAGTGGACGTGGAGAGGATGTTTCCTATAGTGGGGGAGTCTAGGACAAGAGGACACAGATAGAGTGGATGTGGAGAAGATGTTTCCTATAGTTGGGGAGTCTAGGACCGGAGGACACAGATAGAGTGGATGTGGAGAGGATGTTTCCTATAGTGGGGGAGTCTAGGACCACAGATAGAGTGGATGTGGAGAGGATGTTTCCTATAGTTGGGGAGTCTAGGACTAGAGGACACAGATAGAGTGGATGTGGAGAGGATGTTTCCTATATTGGGGGAGTCTAGGACCAGAGGACACAGATAGAGTGGATGTGGAGAGGATATTTCCTATAGTGGTGGAGTCTAGGACCAGAGGACACAGATAGAGTGGATGTGGAGAGGATGTTTCCTATAGGGAGTCTAGGGCCGGAGGACACAGATAGTGGATGTGGAGAGGATGTTTCCTGTAGTGGGGGAGTCTTGGACCAGAGGACACAGATAGAGTGGATGTGGAGAGGATGTTTCCTATAGTGGGGGAGTCTAGGGCCGGAGGACACAGATAGAGTGGATGTGAAGAGGATGTTTCCTATAGGGAGTCTAGGGCCGGAGGACACAGATAGAGTGCATGTGGAGAGGATTTTTCCTATAGTGGGGGAGTCTAGGACCAGAGGACACAGATACAGTGGATGTGGAGAGGATGTTTCCTGCGGTGGGGGAGTCTAGGACCAGAGGACACAGATAGAGTGGATGTGGAGAGGATGTTTCCTATAGGGAGTCTAGGGCCGGAGGACACAGATAGAGTGGATGTGGAGAGGATGTCTCCTATAGGGAGTCTAGGGCCGGAGGACACAGATAGAGTGGATGTGGAGAGGATGTTTCCTGTAGTGGGGGAGTCTAGGACCAGAGGACACAGATAGAGTGGATGTGGAGAGGATGTTTCCTATAGTGGGGGAGTCTAGGGCCGGAGGACACAGATAGAGTGGATGTGGAGAGGATGTTTCCTATAGTGGGGGAGTCTAGGACCACAGATAGAGTGGATGTGGAGAGGATGTTTCCTATAGTTGGGGAGTCTAGGACTAGAGGACACAGATAGAGTGGATGTGGAGAGGATGTTTCCTATATTGGGGGAGTCTAGGACCAGAGGACACAGATAGAGTGGATGTGGAGAGGATATTTCCTATAGTGGTGGAGTCTAGGACCAGAGGACACAGATAGAGTGCATGTGGAGAGGATGTTTCCTATAGGGAGTCTAGGGCCGGAGGACACAGATAGAGTGGATGTGGAGAGGATGTTTCCTGTAGTGGGGGAGTCTTGGACCAGAGGACACAGATTGAGTGGATGTGGAGAGGATGTTTCCTATAGTGGGGGAGTCTAGGGCCGGAGGACACAGATAGAGTGGATGTGAAGAGGATGTTTCCTATAGGGAGTCTAGGGCCGGAGGACACAGATAGAGTGGATGTGGAGAGGATTTATCCTATAGTGGGGGAGTCTAGGACCAGAGGACACAGATAGAGTGGATGTGGAGAGGATGTTTCCTGCGGTGGGGGAGTCTAGGACCAGAGGACACAGATAGAGTGGATGTGGAGAGGATGTTTCCTATATTGGGGGAGTCTAGGACTAGAGGACACAGATAGAGTGGATGTGGAGAGGATGTTTCCTATATTGGGGGAGTCTAGGACCAGAGGACACAGATAGAGTGGATGTGGAGAGGATATTTCCTATAGTGGTGGAGTCTAGGACCAGAGGACACAGATAGAGTGGATGTGGTGAGGATGTTTCCTATAGGGAGTCTAGGGCCGGAGGACACAGATAGAGTGGATGTGGAGAGGATGTTTCCTATAGTGGGGGAGTCTAGGGCCGGAGGACACAGATAGAGTGGATGTGAAGAGGATGTTTCGTATAGGGAGTCTAGGACCAGAGGACACAGATAGAGTGGATGTGGAGAGGATGTTTCCTATAGTGGGGGAGTCTAGGGCCAGAGGACACAGTTAGAGTGGATGTGGAGAGGATGTTTCCTATAGGGAGTCTAGGGCCGGAGGACACAGATAGAGTGGTTGTGGAGAGGATGTTTCCTATAGTTGGGGAGTCTAGGACCGGAGGACACAGATAGAGTGGATGTGGAGAGGATGTTTCCTATAGTGGGGGAGTCTAGGACTAGAGGACACAGATAGAGTGGATGTGGAGAGGATGTTTCCTATATTGGGGGAGTCTAGGACCAGAGGACACAGATAGAGTGGATGTGGAGAGGATATTTCCTATAGTGGTGGAGTCTAGGACCAGAGGACACAGATAGAGTGGATGTGGAGAGGATGTTTCCTGCGGTGGGGGAGTCTAGGACCAGAGGACACAGATAGAGTGGATGTGGAGAAGATGTTTCCTATAGTTGGGGAGTCTAGGACCAGAGGACACAGATAGAGTGGATGTGGAGAGGATGTTTCCTATAGTGGGGGAGTCTAGGACCACAGATAGAGTGGATGTGGAGAGGATGTTTCCTATAGTTGGGGAGTCTAGGACTAGAGGACACAGATAGAGTGGATGTGGAGAGGATGTTTCCTATATTGGGGGAGTCTAGGACCAGAGGACACAGATAGAGTGGATGTGGAGAGGATATTTCCTATAGTGGTGGAGTCTAGGACCAGAGGACACAGATAGAGTGGATGTGGAGAGGATGTTTCCTATCGGGAGTCTAGGGCCGGAGGACACAGATAGAGTGGATGTGGAGAGGATGTTTCCTGTAGTGGGGGAGTCTTGGACCAGAGGACACAGATAGAGTGGATGTGGAGAGGATGTTTCCTATAGTGGGGGAGTCTAGGGCCGGAGGACACAGATAGAGTGGATGTGAAGAGGATGTTTCCTATAGGGAGTCTAGGGCCGGAGGACACAGATAGTGTGGATGTGGAGAGGATTTTTCCTATAGTGGGGGAGTCTAGGACCAGAGGACACAGATAGAGTGGATGTGGAGAGGATGTTTCCTGCGGTGGGGGAGTCTAGGACCAGAGGACACAGATAGAGTGGATGTGGAGAGGATGTTTCCTATAGGGAGTCTAGGGCCGGAGGACACAGATAGAGTGGATGTGGAGAGGATGTTTCCTATAGGGAGTCTAGGGCCGGAGGACACAGATAGAGTGGATGTGGAGAGGATGTTTCCTGTAGTGGGGGAGTCTAGGACCAGAGGACACAGATAGAGTGGATGTGGAGAGGATGTTTCCTATAGTGGGGGAGTCTAGGGCCGGAGGACACAGATAGAGTGGATGTGGAGAGGATGTTTCCTATAGTGGGGGAGTCTAGGACCAGAGGACACAGATAGAGTGGATGTGGAGAGGATGTTTCCTGCGGTGGGGGAGTCTAGGACCAGAGGACACAGATAGAGTGGATGTGGAGAGGATGTTTCCTATAGGGAGTCTAGGGCCGGAGGACACAGATAGAGTGGATGTGGAGAGGATGTTTCCTATAGGGAGTCTAGGGCCGGAGGACACAGATAGAGTGGATGTGGAGAGGATGTTTCCTGTAGTGGGGGTCTAGGACCAGAGGACACAGATAGAGTGGATGTGGAGAGGATGTTTCCTATAGTGGGGGAGTCTAGGGCCGGAGGACACAGATAGAGTGGATGTGAAGAGGATGTTTCGTATAGGGAGTCTAGGACCAGAGGACACAGATAGAGTGGATGTGGAGAGGATGTTTCCTATAGTGGGGGAGTCTAGGGCCAGAGGACACAGATAGAGTGGATGTGGAGAGGATGTTTCCTATAGGGAGTCTAGGGCCGGAGGACACAGATAGAGTGGATGTGGAGAGGATGTTTCCTATAGTTGGGGAGTCTAGGACCGGAGGACACAGATAGAGTGGATGTGGAGAGGATGTTTCCTATAGTGGGGGAGTCTAGGACTAGAGGACACAGATAGAGTGGATGTGGAGAGGATGTTTCCTATAGGGAGTCTAGGGCCGGAGGACACAGATAGAGTGGATGTGGAGAGGATGTTTCCTATAGTGCGGGAGTCTAGGACCAGAGGACACAGATAGAGTGGATGTGGAGAGGATGTTTCCTGTAGTGGGGGAGTCTAGGACCAGAGGACACAGATAGAGTGGATGTGGAGAGGATGTTTCCTATAGGGAGTCTAGGGCCGGAGGACACAGATAGTGGATGTGGAGAGGATGTTTCCTGTAGTGGGGGAGTCTTGGACCAGAGGACACAGATAGAGTGGATGTGGAGAGGATGTTTCCTATAGTGGGGGAGTCTAGGGCCGGAGGACACAGATAGAGTGGATGTGAAGAGGATGTTTCCTATAGGGAGTCTAGGGCCGGAGGACACAGATAGAGTGCATGTGGAGAGGATTTTTCCTATAGTGGGGGAGTCTAGGACCAGAGGACACAGATAGAGTGGATGTGGAGAGGATGTTTCCTGCGGTGGGGGAGTCTAGGACCAGAGGACACAGATAGAGTGGATGTGGAGAGGATGTTTCCTATAGGGAGTCTAGGGCCGGAGGACACAGATAGAGTGGATGTGGAGAGGATGTCTCCTATAGGGAGTCTAGGGCCGGAGGACACAGATAGAGTGGATGTGGAGAGGATGTTTCCTGTAGTGGGGGAGTCTAGGACCAGAGGACACAGATAGAGTGGATGTGGAGAGGATGTTTCCTATAGTGGGGGAGTCTAGGGCCGGAGGACACAGATAGAGTGGATGTGGAGAGGATGTTTCCTATAGTGGGGGAGTCTAGGACCACAGATAGAGTGGATGTGGAGAGGATGTTTCCTATAGTTGGGGAGTCTAGGACTAGAGGACACAGATAGAGTGGATGTGGAGAGGATGTTTCCTATATTGGGGGAGTCTAGGACCAGAGGACACAGATAGAGTGGATGTGGAGAGGATATTTCCTATAGTGGTGGAGTCTAGGACCAGAGGACACAGATAGAGTGGATGTGGAGAGGATGTTTCCTATAGGGAGTCTAGGGCCGGAGGACACAGATAGAGTGGATGTGGAGAGGATGTTTCCTGTAGTGGGGGAGTCTAGGACCAGAGGACACAGATAGAGTGGATGTGGAGAGGATGTTTCCTATAGTGGGGGAGTCTAGGGCCGGAGGACACAGATAGAGTGGATGTGGAGAGGATGTTTCCTATAGTGGGGGAGTCTAGGACCACAGATAGAGTGGATGTGGAGAGGATGTTTCCTATAGTTGGGGAGTCTAGGACTAGAGGACACAGATAGAGTGGATGTGGAGAGGATGTTTCCTATATTGGGGGAGTCTAGGACCAGAGGACACAGATAGAGTGGATGTGGAGAGGATATTTCCTATAGTGGTGGAGTCTAGGACCAGAGGACACAGATAGAGTGGATGTGGAGAGGATGTTTCCTATAGGGAGTCTAGGGCCGGAGGACACAGATAGAGTGGATGTGGAGAGGATGTTTCCTGTAGTGGGGGAGTCTTGGACCAGAGGACACAGATTGAGTGGATGTGGAGAGGATGTTTCCTATAGTGGGGGAGTCTAGGGCCGGAGGACACAGATAGAGTGGATGTGAAGAGGATGTTTCCTATAGGGAGTCTAGGGCCGGAGGACACGGATAGAGTGGATGTGGAGAGGATTTTTCCTATAGTGGGGGAGTCTAGGACCAGAGGACACAGATAGAGTGGATGTGGAGAGGATGTTTCCTGCGGTGGGGGAGTCTAGGACCAGAGGACACAGATAGAGTGGATGTGGAGAGGATGTTTCCTATAGGGAGTCTAGGGCCGGAGGACACAGATAGAGTGGATGTGGAGAGGATGTTTCCTATAGGGAGTCTAGGGCCGGAGGACACAGATAGAGTGGATGTGGAGAGGATGTTTCCTGTAGTGGGGGAGTCTAGGACCAGAGGACACAGATAGAGTGGATGTGGTGAGGATGTTTCCTATAGTGGGGGAGTCTAGGGCCGGAGGACACAGATAGAGTGGATGTGAAGAGGATGTTTCGTATAGGGAGTCTAGGACCAGAGGACACAGATAGAGTGGATGTGGAGAGGATGTTTCCTATAGTGGGGGAGTCTAGGGCCAGAGGACACAGTTAGAGTGGATGTGGAGAGGATGTTTCCTATAGGGAGTCTAGGGCCGGAGGACACAGATAGAGTGGTTGTGGAGAGGATGTTTCCTATAGTTGGGGAGTCTAGGACCGGAGGACACAGATAGAGTGGATGTGGAGAGGATGTTTCCTATAGTGGGGGAGTCTAGGACTAGAGGACACAGATAGAGTGGATGTGGAGAGGATGTTTCCTATATTGGGGGAGTCTAGGACCAGAGGACACAGATAGAGTGGATGTGGAGAGGATATTTCCTATAGTGGTGGAGTCTAGGACCAGAGGACACAGATAGAGTGGATGTGGAGAGGATGTTTCCTGCGGTGGGGGAGTCTAGGACCAGAGGACACAGATAGAGTGGATGTGGAGAAGATGTTTCCTATAGTTGGGGAGTCTAGGACCAGAGGACACAGATAGAGTGGATGTGGAGAGGATGTTTCCTATAGTGGGGGAGTCTAGGACCACAGATAGAGTGGATGTGGAGAGGATGTTTCCTATAGTTGGGGAGTCTAGGACTAGAGGACACAGATAGAGTGGATGTGGAGAGGATGTTTCCTATATTGGGGGAGTCTAGGAACAGAGGACACAGATAGAGTGGATGTGGAGAGGATATTTCCTATAGTGGTGGAGTCTAGGACCAGAGGACACAGATAGAGTGGATGTGGAGAGGATGTTTCCTATCGGGAGTCTAGGGCCGGAGGACACAGATAGAGTGGATGTGGAGAGGATGTTTCCTGTAGTGGTGGAGTCTTGGACCAGAGGACACAGATAGAGTGGATGTGGAGAGGATGTTTCCTATAGTGGGGGAGTCTAGGGCCGGAGGACACAGATAGAGTGGATGTGAAGAGGATGTTTCCTATAGGGAGTCTAGGGCCGGAGGACACAGATAGTGTGGATGTGGAGAAGATTTTTCCTATAGTGGGGGAGTCTAGGACCAGAGGACACAGATAGAGTGGATGTGGAGAGGATGTTTCCTGCGGTGGGGGAGTCTAGGACCAGAGGACACAGATAGAGTGGATGTGGAGAGGATGTTTCCTATAGGGAGTCTAGGGCCGGAGGACACAGATAGAGTGGATGTGGAGAGGATGTTTCCTATAGGGAGTCTAGGGCCGGAGGACACAGATAGAGTGGATGTGGAGAGGATGTTTCCTGTAGTGGGGGAGTCTAGGACCAGAGGACACAGTTAGAGTGGATGTGGAGAGGATGTTTCCTATAGGGAGTCTAGGGCCGGAGGACACAGATAGAGTGGTTGTGGAGAGGATGTTTCCTATAGTTGGGGAGTCTAGGACCGGAGGACACAGATAGAGTGGATGTGGAGAGGATGTTTCCTATAGTGGGGGAGTCTAGGACTAGAGGACACAGATAGAGTGGATGTGGAGAGGATGTTTCCTATATTGGGGGAGTCTAGGACCAGAGGACACAGATAGAGTGGATGTGGAGAGGATATTTCCTATAGTGGTGGAGTCTAGGACCAGAGGACACAGATAGAGTGGATGTGGAGAGGATGTTTCCTGCGGTGGGGGAGTCTAGGACCAGAGGACACAGATAGAGTGGATGTGGAGAAGATGTTTCCTATAGTTGGGGAGTCTAGGACCAGAGGACACAGATAGAGTGGATGTGGAGAGGATGTTTCCTATAGTGGGGGAGTCTAGGACCACAGATAGAGTGGATGTGGAGAGGATGTTTCCTATAGTTGGGGAGTCTAGGACTAGAGGACACAGATAGAGTGGATGTGGAGAGGATGTTTCCTATATTGTGGGAGTCTAGGACCAGAGGACACAGATAGAGTGGATGTGGAGAGGATATTTCCTATAGTGGTGGAGTCTAGGACCAGAGGACACAGATAGAGTGGATGTGGAGAGGATGTTTCCTATCGGGAGTCTAGGGCCGGAGGACACAGATAGAGTGGATGTGGAGAGGATGTTTCCTGTAGTGGGGGAGTCTTGGACCAGAGGACACAGATAGAGTGGATGTGGAGAGGATGTTTCCTATAGTGGGGGAGTCTAGGGCCGGAGGACACAGATAGAGTGGATGTGAAGAGGATGTTTCCTATAGGGAGTCTAGGGCCGGAGGACACAGATAGTGTGGATGTGGAGAGGATTTTTCCTATAGTGGGGGAGTCTAGGACCAGAGGACACAGATAGAGTGGATGTGGAGAGGATGTTTCCTGCGGTGGGGGAGTCTAGGACCAGAGGACACAGATAGAGTGGATGTGGAGAGGATGTTTCCTATAGGGAGTCTAGGGCCGGAGGACACAGTTAGAGTGGATGTGGAGAGGATGTTTCCTATAGGGAGTCTAGGGCCGGAGGACACAGATAGAGTGGATGTGGAGAGGATGTTTCCTGTAGTGGGGGAGTCTAGGACCAGAGGACACAGATAGAGTGGATGTGGAGAGGATGTTTCCTATAGTGGGGGAGTCTAGGGCCGGAGGACACAGATAGAGTGGATGTGGAGAGGATGTTTCCTATAGTGGGGGAGTCTAGGACCAGAGGACACAGATAGAGTGGATGTGGAGAGGATGTTTCCTGCGGTGGGGGAGTCTAGGACCAGAGGACACAGATAGAGTGGATGTGGAGAGGATGTTTCCTATAGGGAGTCTAGGGCCGGAGGACACAGATAGAGTGGATGTGGAGAGGATGTTTCCTATAGGGAGTCTAGGGCCGGAGGACACAGATAGAGTGG
Source organism: Hypanus sabinus (assembly GCF_030144855.1). Lineage (NCBI taxonomy): Eukaryota > Metazoa > Chordata > Chondrichthyes > Myliobatiformes > Dasyatidae > Hypanus > Hypanus sabinus. The sequence continues at coordinate 377,046 of NW_026780476.1, read as the reverse complement.
ATGTGGAGAGGATGTTTCCTGTAGTGGGGGTCTAGGACCAGAGGACACAGATAGAGTGGATGTGGAGAGGATGTTTCCTATAGTGGGGGAGTCTAGGGCCGGAGGACACAGATAGAGTGGATGTGAAGAGGATGTTTCGTATAGGGAGTCTAGGACCAGAGGACACAGATAGAGTGGATGTGGAGAGGATGTTTCCTATAGTGGGATAGTCTAGGGCCAGAGGACACAGATAGAGTGGATGTGGAGAGGATGTTTCCTATAGGGAGTCTAGGGCCGGAGGACACAGATAGAGTGGATGTGGAGAGGATGTTTCCTATAGTTGGGGAGTCTAGGACCGGAGGACACAGATAGAGTGGATGTGGAGAGGATGTTTCCTATAGTGGGGGAGTCTAGGACTAGAGGACACAGATAGAGTGGATGTGGAGAGGATGTTTCCTATAGGGAGTCTAGGGCCGGAGGACACAGATAGAGTGGATGTGGAGAGGATGTTTCCTATAGGGCGGGAGTCTAGGACCAGAGGACACAGATAGAGTGGATGTGGAGAGGATGTTTCCTGTAGTGGGGGAGTCTAGGACCAGAGGACACAGATAGAGTGGATGTGGAGAGGATGTTTCCTATAGGGAGTCTAGGGCCGGAGGACACAGATAGTGGATGTGGAGAGGATGTTTCCTGTAGTGGGGGAGTCTTGGACCAGAGGACACAGATAGAGTGGATGTGGAGAGGATGTTTCCTATAGTGGGGGAGTCTAGGGCCGGAGGACACAGATAGAGTGGATGTGAAGAGGATGTTTCCTATAGGGAGTCTAGGGCCGGAGGACACAGATAGAGTGCATGTGGAGAGGATTTTTCCTATAGTGGGGGAGTCTAGGACCAGAGGACACAGATAGAGTGGATGTGGAGAGGATGTTTCCTGCGGTGGGGGAGTCTAGGACCAGAGGACACAGATAGAGTGGATGTGGAGAGGATGTTTCCTATAGGGAGTCTAGGGCCGGAGGACACAGATAGAGTGGATGTGGAGAGGATGTCTCCTATAGGGAGTCTAGGGCCGGAGGACACAGATAGAGTGGATGTGGAGAGGATGTTTCCTGTAGTGGGGGAGTCTAGGACCAGAGGACACAGATAGAGTGGATGTGGAGAGGATGTTTCCTATAGTGGGGGAGTCTAGGGCCGGAGGACACAGATAGAGTGGATGTGGAGAGGATGTTTCCTATAGTGGGGGAGTCTAGGACCACAGATAGAGTGGATGTGGAGAGGATGTTTCCTATAGTTGGGGAGTCTAGGACTAGAGGACACAGATAGAGTGGATGTGGAGAGGATGTTTCCTATATTGGGGGAGTCTAGGACCAGAGGACACAGATAGAGTGGATGTGGAGAGGATATTTCCTATAGTGGTGGAGTCTAGGACCAGAGGACACAGATAGAGTGGATGTGGAGAGGATGTTTCCTATAGGGAGTCTAGGGCCGGAGGACACAGATAGAGTGGATGTGGAGAGGATGTTTCCTGTAGTGGGGGAGTCTAGGACCAGAGGACACAGATAGAGTGGATGTGGAGAGGATGTTTCCTATAGTGGGGGAGTCTAGGGCCGGAGGACACAGATAGAGTGGATGTGGAGAGGATGTTTCCTATAGTGGGGGAGTCTAGGACCACAGATAGAGTGGATGTGGAGAGGATGTTTCCTATAGTTGGGGAGTCTAGGACTAGAGGACACAGATAGAGTGGATGTGGAGAGGATGTTTCCTATATTGGGGGAGTCTAGGACCAGAGGACACAGATAGAGTGGATGTGGAGAGGATATTTCCTATAGTGGTGGAGTCTAGGACCAGAGGACACAGATAGAGTGGATGTGGAGAGGATGTTTCCTATAGGGAGTCTAGGGCCGGAGGACACAGATAGAGTGGATGTGGAGAGGATGTTTCCTGTAGTGGGGGAGTCTTGGACCAGAGGACACAGATTGAGTGGATGTGGAGAGGATGTTTCCTATAGTGGGGGGACTAGGGCCGGAGGACACAGATAGAGTGGATGTGAAGAGGATGTTTCCTATAGGGAGTCTAGGGCCGGAGGACACGGATAGAGTGGATGTGGAGAGGATTTTTCCTATAGTGGGGGAGTCTAGGACCAGAGGACACAGATAGAGTGGATGTGGAGAGGATGTTTCCTGCGGTGGGGGAGTCTAGGACCAGAGGACACAGATAGAGTGGATGTGGAGAGGATGTTTCCTATAGGGAGTCTAGGGCCGGAGGACACAGATAGAGTGGATGTGGAGAGGATGTTTCCTATAGGGAGTCTAGGGCCGGAGGACACAGATAGAGTGGATGTGGAGAGGATGTTTCCTGTAGTGGGGGAGTCTAGGACCAGAGGACACAGATAGAGTGGATGTGGTGAGGATGTTTCCTATAGTGGGGGAGTCTAGGGCCGGAGGACACAGATAGAGTGGATGTGAAGAGGATGTTTCGTATAGGGAGTCTAGGACCAGAGGACACAGATAGAGTGGATGTGGAGAGGATGTTTCCTATAGTGGGGGAGTCTAGGGCCAGAGGACACAGTTAGAGTGGATGTGGAGAGGATGTTTCCTATAGGGAGTCTAGGGCCGGAGGACACAGATAGAGTGGTTGTGGAGAGGATGTTTCCTATAGTTGGGGAGTCTAGGACCGGAGGACACAGATAGAGTGGATGTGGAGAGGATGTTTCCTATAGTGGGGGAGTCTAGGACTAGAGGACACAGATAGAGTGGATGTGGAGAGGATGTTTCCTATATTGGGGGAGTCTAGGACCAGAGGACACAGATAGAGTGGATGTGGAGAGGATATTTCCTATAGTGGTGGAGTCTAGGACCAGAGGACACAGATAGAGTGGATGTGGAGAGGATGTTTCCTGCGGTGGGGGAGTCTAGGACCAGAGGACACAGATAGAGTGGATGTGGAGAAGATGTTTCCTATAGTTGGGGAGTCTAGGACCAGAGGACACAGATAGAGTGGATGTGGAGAGGATGTTTCCTATAGTGGGGGAGTCTAGGACCACAGATAGAGTGGATGTGGAGAGGATGTTTCCTATAGTTGGGGAGTCTAGGACTAGAGGACACAGATAGAGTGGATGTGGAGAGGATGTTTCCTATATTGGGGGGAGTCTAGGAACAGAGGACACAGATAGAGTGGATGTGGAGAGGATATTTCCTATAGTGGTGGAGTCTAGGACCAGAGGACACAGATAGAGTGGATGTGGAGAGGATGTTTCCTATCGGGAGTCTAGGGCCGGAGGACACAGATAGAGTGGATGTGGAGAGGATGTTTCCTGTAGTGGTGGAGTCTTGGACCAGAGGACACAGATAGAGTGGATGTGGAGAGGATGTTTCCTATAGTGGGGGAGTCTAGGGCCGGAGGACACAGATAGAGTGGATGTGAAGAGGATGTTTCCTATAGGGAGTCTAGGGCCGGAGGACACAGATAGTGTGGATGTGGAGAAGATTTTTCCTATAGTGGGGGAGTCTAGGACCAGAGGACACAGATAGAGTGGATGTGGAGAGGATGTTTCCTGCGGTGGGGGAGTCTAGGACCAGAGGACACAGATAGAGTGGATGTGGAGAGGATGTTTCCTATAGGGAGTCTAGGGCCGGAGGACACAGATAGAGTGGATGTGGAGAGGATGTTTCCTATAGGGAGTCTAGGGCCGGAGGACACAGATAGAGTGGATGTGGAGAGGATGTTTCCTGTAGTGGGGGAGTCTAGGACCAGAGGACACAGATAGAGTGGATGTGGAGAGGATGTTTCCTATAGTGGGGGAGTCTAGGGCCGGAGGACACAGATAGAGTGGATGTGGAGAGGATGTTTCCTATAGTGGGGGAGTCTAGGACCAGAGGACACAGATAGAGTGGATGTGGAGAGGATGTTTCCTGCGGTGGGGGAGTCTAGGACCAGAGGACACAGATAGAGTGGATGTGGAGAGGATGTTTCCTTTAGGGAGTCTAGGGCCGGAGGACACAGATAGAGTGGATGTGGAGAGGATGTTTCCTATAGGGAGTCTAGGGCCGGAGGACACAGATAGAGTGGATGTGGAGAGGATGTTTCCTGTAGTGGGGGAGTCTAGGACCAGAGGACACAGATAGAGTGGATGTGGAGAGGATGTTTCCTATAATGGGGGAGTCTAGGGCCGGAGGACACAGATAGAGTGGATGTGAAGAGGATGTTTCGTATAGGGAGTCTAGGACCAGAGGACACAGATAGAGTGGATGTGGAGAGGATGTTTCCTATAGTGGGGGAGTCTAGGGCCAGAGGACACAGATAGAGTGGATGTGGAAAGGATGTTTCCTATAGGGAGTCTAGGGCCGGAGGACACAGATAGAGTGGATGTGGAGAGGATGTTTCCTATAGTTGGGGAGTCTAGGACCGGAGGACACAGATAGAGTGGTTGTGGAGAGGATGTTTCCTATAGTGGGGGAGTCTAGGACTAGAGGACACAGATAGAGTGAATGTGGAGAGGATGTTTCCTATATTGGGGGAGTCTAGGACCAGAGGACACAGATAGAGTGGATGTGGAGAGGATATTTCCTATAGTGGTGGAGTCTAGGACCAGAGGACACAGATAGAGTCGATGTGGAGAGGATGTTTCCTATAGGGAGTCTAGGGCCGGTGGACACAGATAGAGTGGATGTGGAGAGGATGTTTCCTGTAGTGGGGGAGTCTTGGACCAGAGGACACAGATAGAGTGGATGTGGAGAGGATGTTCCTTTAGTGGGGGAGTCTAGGGCCGGAGGACACAGATGGAGTGGATGTGAAGAGGATGTTTCCTATAGGGAGTCTAGGGCCGGAGGACACAGATAGAGTGGATGTGGAGAGGATGTTTCCTATAGTGCGGGAGTCTAGGACCAGAGGACACAGATAGAGTGGATGTGGAGAGGATGTTTCCTGTAGTGGGGGTGTCTAGGACCAGAGGACACAGATAGAGTGGATGTGGAGAGGATGTTTCCTATAGTGGGGGAGTCTAGGACCAGAGGACACAGATAGAGTGGATGTGGAGAGGATGTTTCCTATAGGGAGTCTAGGGCCGGAGGACACATATAGTGTGGATGTGGAGAGGATTTTTCCTATAGTGGGGGAGTCTAGGACCAGAGGACACAGATAGAGTGGATGTGGAGAGGATGTTTCCTGCGGTGGGGGAGTCTAGGACCAGAGGACACAGATAGAGTGGATGTGGAGAGGATGTTTCCTATAGGGAGTCTAGGGCCGGAGGACACAGATAGAGTGGATGTGGAGAGGATGTTTCCTATAGGGAGTCTAGGGCCGGAGGACACAGATAGAGTGGATGTGGAGAGGATGTTTCCTGTAGTGGGGGAGTCTAGGACCAGAGGACACAGATAGAGTGGATGTGGAGAGGATGTTTCCTATAGTGGGGGAGTCTAGGGCCGGAGGACACAGTTAGAGTGGATGTGGAGAGGATGTTTCCTATAGTGGGGGAGTCTAGGACCACAGATAGAGTGGATGTGGAGAGGATGTTTCCTATAGTTGGGGAGTCTAGGACTAGAGGACACAGATAGAGTGGATGTGGAGAGGATGTTTCCTATATTGGGGGAGTCTAGGACCAGAGGACACAGATAGAGTGGATGTGGAGAGGATATTTCCTATAGTGGTGGAGTCTAGGACCAGAGGACACAGATAGAGTGGATGTGGAGAGGATGTTTCCTATAGGGAGTCTAGGGCCGGAGGACACAGATAGAGTGGATGTGGAGAGGATGTTTCCTGTAGTTGGGGAGTCTAGGACTAGAGGACACAGATAGAGTGGATGTGGAGAGGATGTTTCCTATATTGGGGGAGTCTAGGACCAGAGGACACAGATAGAGTGGATGTGGAGAGGATGTTTCCTATAGGGAGTCTAGGGCCGGAGGACACAGATAGAGTGGATGTGGAGAGGATGTTTCCTGTAGTGGGGGAGTCTAGGACCAGAGGACACAGATAGAGTGGATGTGGAGAGGATGTTTCCTATAGTGGGGGAGTCTAGGGCCGGAGGACACAGATAGAGTGGATGTGGAGAGGATGTTTCCTATAGTGGGGGAGTCTAGGACCAGAGGACACAGATAGAGTGGATGTGGAGAGGATGTTTCCTGCGGTGGGGGAGTCTAGGACCAGAGGACACAGATAGAGTGGATGTGGAGAGGATGTTTCCTATAGGGAGTCTAGGGCCGGAGGACACAGATAGAGTGGATGTGGAGAGGATGTTTCCTATAGGGAGTCTAGTGCCGGAGGACACAGATAGAGTGGATGTGGAGAGGATGTTTCCTGTAGTGGGGGAGTCTAGGACCAGAGGACACAGATAGAGTGGATGTGGAGAGGATGTTTCCTATAGTGGGGGAGTCTAGGGCCGGAGGACACAGATAGAGTGGATGTGAAGAGGATGTTTCGTATAGGGAGTCTAGGACCAGAGGACACAGATAGAGTGGATGTGGAGAGGATGTTTCCTATAGTGGGGGAGTCTAGGGCCAGAGGACACAGATAGAGTGGATGTGGAGAGGATGTTTCCTATAGGGAGTCTAGGGCCGGAGGACACAGATAGAGTGGATGTGGAGAGGATGTTTCCTATAGTTGGGGAGTCTAGGACCGGAGGACACAGATAGAGTGGATGTGGAGAGGATGTTTCCTATAGTGGGGGAGTCTAGGACTAGAGGACACAGATAGAGTGGATGTGGAGAGGATGTTTCCTATATTGGGGGAGTCTAGGACCAGAGGACACAGATAGAGTGGATGTGGAGAGGATATTTCCTATAGTGGTGGAGTCTAGGACCAGAGGACACAGATAGAGTCGATGTGGAGAGGATGTTTCCTATAGGGAGTCTAGGGCCGGTGGACACAGATAGAGTGGATGTGGAGAGGATGTTTCCTGTAGTGGGGGAGTCTTGGACCAGAGGACACAGATAGAGTGGATGTGGAGAGGATGTTCCTATAGTGGGGGAGTCTAGGGCCGGAGGACACAGATGGAGTGGATGTGAAGAGGATGTTTCCTATAGGGAGTCTAGGGCCGGAGGACACAGATAGAGTGGAAGAGGATGTTTCCTATAGTGCGGGAGTCTAGGACCAGAGGACACAGATAGAGTGGATGTGGAGAGGATGTTTCCTGTAGTGGGGGAGTCTAGGACCAGAGGACACAGATAGAGTGGATGTGGAGAGGATGTTTCCTATAGTGGGGGAGTCTAGGACCAGAGGACACAGATAGAGTGGATGTGGAGAGGATGTTTCCTATAGGGAGTCTAGGGCCGGAGGACACAGATAGAGTGGATGTGGAGAGGATGTTTCCTATAGGGAGTCTAGGGCCGGAGGACACAGATAGAGTGGATGTGGAGAGGATGTTTCCTGTAGTGGGGGAGTCTAGGACCAGAGGACACAGATAGAGTGGATGTGGAGAGGATGTTTCCTATAGTGGGGGAGTCTAGGGCCGGAGGACACAGATAGAGTGGATGTGGAGAGGATGTTTCCTATAGTGGGGGAGTCTAGGACCAGAGGACACAGATAGAGTGGATGTGGAGAGGATGTTTCCTGCGGTGGGGGAGTCTAGGACCAGAGGACACAGATAGAGTGGATGTGGAGAGGATGTTTCCTTTAGGGAGTCTAGGGCCGGAGGACACAGATAGAGTGGATGTGGAGAGGATGTTTCCTATAGGGAGTCAAGGGCCGGAGGACACAGATAGAGTGGATGTGGAGAGGATGTTTCCTGTAGTGGGGGAGTCTAGGACCAGAGGACACAGATAGAGTGGATGTGGAGAGGATGTTTCCTATAATGGGGGAGTCTAGGGCCGGAGGACACAGATAGAGTGGATGTGAAGAGGATGTTTCGTATAGGGAGTCTAGGACCAGAGGACACAGATAGAGTGGATGTGGAGAGGATGTTTCCTATAGTGGGGGAGTCTAGGGCCAGAGGACACAGATAGAGTGGATGTGGAGAGGATGTTTCCTATAGGGAGTCTAGGGCCGGAGGACACAGATAGAGTGGATGTGGAGAGGATGTTTCCTATAGTTGGGGAGTCTAGGACCGGAGGACACAGATAGAGTGGATGTGGAGAGGATGTTTCCTATAGTGGGGGAGTCTAGGACTAGAGGACACAGATAGAGTGAATGTGGAGAGGATGTTTCCTATATTGGGGGAGTCTAGGACCAGAGGACACAGATAGAGTGGATGTGGAGAGGATATTTCCTATAGTGGTGGAGTCTAGGACCAGAGGACACAGATAGAGTCGATGTGGAGAGGATGTTTCCTATAGGGAGTCTAGGGCCGGTGGACACAGATAGAGTGGATGTGGAGAGGATGTTTCCTGTAGTGGGGGAGTCTTGGACCAGAGGACACAGATAGAGTGGATGTGGAGAGGATGTTCCTATAGTGGGGGAGTCTAGGGCCGGAGGACACAGATGGAGTGGATGTGAAGAGGATGTTTCCTATAGGGAGTCTAGGGCCGGAGGACACAGATAGAGTGGATGTGGAGAGGATGTTTCCTATAGTGCGGGAGTCTAGGACCAGAGGACACAGATAGAGTGGATGTGGAGAGGATGTTTCCTGTAGTGGGGGAGTCTAGGACCAGAGGACACAGATAGAGTGGATGTGGAGAGGATGTTTCCTATAGTGGGGGAGTCTAGGACCAGAGGACACAGATAGAGTGGATGTGGAGAGGATGTTTCCTATAGGGAGTCTAGGGCCGGAGGACACATATAGTGTGGATGTGGAGAGGATTTTTCCTATAGTGGGGGAGTCTAGGACCAGAGGACACAGATAGAGTGGATGTGGAGAGGATGTTTCCTGCGGTGGGGGAGTCTAGGACCAGAGGACACAGATAGAGTGGATGTGGAGAGGATGTTTCCTATAGGGAGTCTAGGGCCGGAGGACACAGATAGAGTGGATGTGGTGAGGATGTTTCCTATAGGGAGTCTAGGGCCGGAGGACACAGATAGAGTGGATGTGGAGAGGATGTTTCCTGTAGTGGGGGAGTCTAGGACCAGAGGACACAGATAGAGTGGATGTGGAGAGGATGTTTCCTATAGTGGGGGAGTCTAGGGCCGGAGGACACAGATAGAGTGGATGTGGAGAGGATGTTTCCTATAGTGGGGGAGTCTAGGACCACAGATAGAGTGGATGTGGAGTGGATGTTTCCTATAGTTGGGGAGTCTAGGACTAGAGGACACAGATAGAGTGGATGTGGAGAGGATGTTTCCTATATTGGGGGAGTCTAGGACCAGAGGACACAGATAGAGTGGATGTGGAGAGGATATTTCCTATAGTGGTGGAGTCTAGGACCAGAGGACACAGATAGAGTGGATGTGGAGAGGATGTTTCCTATAGGGAGTCTAGGGCCGGAGGACACAGATAGAGTGGATGTGGAGAGGATGTTTCCTGTAGTTGGGGAGTCTAGGACTAGAGGACACAGATAGAGTGGATGTGGAGAGGATGTTTCCTATATTGGGGGAGTCTAGGACCAGAGGACACAGATAGAGTGGATGTGGAGAGGATGTTTCCTATAGGGAGTCTAGGGCCGGAGGACACAGATAGAGTGGATGTGGAGAGGATGTTTCCTGTAGTGGGGGAGTCTAGGACCAGAGGACACAGATAGAGTGGATGTGGAGAGGATGTTTCCTATAGTGGGGGAGTCTAGGGCCGGAGGACACAGATAGAGTGGATGTGGAGAGGATGTTTCCTATAGTGGGGGAGTCTAGGACCAGAGGACACAGATAGAGTGGATGTGGAGAGGATGTTTCCTGCGGTGGGGGAGTCTAGGACCAGAGGACACAGATAGAGTGGATGTGGAGAGGATGTTTCCTATAGGGAGTCTAGGGCCGGAGGACACAGATAGAGTGGATGTGGAGAGGATGTTTCCTATAGGGAGTCTAGTGCCGGAGGACACAGATAGAGTGGATGTGGAGAGGATGTTTCCTGTAGTGGGGGAGTCTAGGACCAGAGGACACAGATAGAGTGGATGTGGAGAGGATGTTTCCTATAGTGGGGGAGTCTAGGGCCGGAGGACACAGATAGAGTGGATGTGAAGAGGATGTTTCGTATAGGGAGTCTAGGACCAGAGGACACAGATAGAGTGGATGTGGAGAGGATGTTTCCTATAGTGGGGGAGTCTAGGGCCAGAGGACACAGATAGAGTGGATGTGGAGAGGATGTTTCCTATAGGGAGTCTAGGGCCGGAGGACACAGATAGAGTGGATGTGGAGAGGATGTTTCCTATAGTTGGGGAGTCTAGGACCGGAGGACACAGATAGAGTGGATGTGGAGAGGATGTTTCCTATAGTGGGGGAGTCTAGGACTAGAGGACACAGATAGAGTGGATGTGGAGAGGATGTTTCCTATATTGGGGGAGTCTAGGACCAGAGGACACAGATAGAGTGGATGTGGAGAGGATATTTCCTATAGTGGTGGAGTCTAGGACCAGAGGACACAGATAGAGTCGATGTGGAGAGGATGTTTCCTATAGGGAGTCTAGGGCCGGTTGACACAGATAGAGTGGATGTGGAGAGGATGTTTCCTGTAGTGGGGGAGTCTTGGACCAGAGGACACAGATAGAGTGGATGTGGAGAGGATGTTCCTATAGTGGGGGAGTCTAGGGCCGGAGGACACAGATGGAGTGGATGTGAAGAGGATGTTTCCTATAGGGAGTCTAGGGCCGGAGGACACAGATAGAGTGGATGTGGAGAGGATGTTTCCTATAGTGCGGGAGTCTAGGACCAGAGGACACAGATAGAGTGGATGTGGAGAGGATGTTTCCTGTAGTGGGGGAGTCTAGGACCAGAGGACACAGATAGAGTGGATGTGGAGAGGATGTTTCCTATAGTGGGGGAGTCTAGGACCAGAGGACACAGATAGAGTGGATGTGGAGAGGATGTTTCCTATAGGGAGTCTAGGGCCGGAGGACACAGATAGTGTGGATGTGGAGAGGATTTTTCCTATAGTGGGGGAGTCTAGGACCAGAGGACACAGATAGAGTGGATGTGGAGAGGATGTTTCCTGCGGTGGGGGAGTCTAGGACCAGAGGACACAGATAGAGTGGATGTGGAGAGGATGTTTCCTATAGGGAGTCTAGGGCCGGAGGACACAGATAGAGTGGATGTGGAGAGGATGTTTCCTATAGGGAGTCTTGGGCCGGTGGACACAGATAGAGTGGATGTGGAGAGGATGTTTCCTGTAGTGGGGGAGTCTAGGACCAGAGGACACAGATAGAGTGGATGTGGAGAGGATGTTTCCTATAGTGGGGGAGTCTAGGGCCGGAGGACACAGATAGAGTGGATGTGGAGAGGATGTTTCCTATAGTGGGGGAGTCTAGGACCACAGATAGAGTGGATGTGGAGAGGATGTTTCCTATAGTTGGGGAGTCTAGGACTAGAGGACACAGATAGAGTGGATGTGGAGAGGATGTTTCCTATATTGGGGGAGTCTAGGACCAGAGGACACAGATAGAGTGGATGTGGAGAGGATATTTCCTATAGTGGTGGAGTCTAGGACCAGAGGACACAGATAGAGTGGATGTGGAGAGGATGTTTCCTGTAGTGGGGGAGTCTAGGACCAGAGGACACAGATAGAGTGGATGTGGAGAGGATGTTTCCTATAGTGGGGGAGTCTAGGGCCGGAGGACACAGATAGAGTGGATGTGGAGAGGATGTTTCCTATAGTGGGGGAGTCTAGGACCAGAGGACACAGATAGAGTGGATGTGGAGAGGATGTTTCCTGCGGTGGGGGAGTCTAGGACCAGAGGACACAGATAGAGTGGATGTGGAGAGGATGTTTCCTATAGGGAGTCTAGGGCCGGAGGACACAGATAGAGTGGATGTGGAGAGGATGTTTCCTATAGGGAGTCTAGTGCCGGAGGACACAGATAGAGTGGATGTGGAGAGGATGTTTCCTGTAGTGGGGGAGTCTAGGACCAGAGGACACAGATAGAGTGGATGTGGAGAGGATGTTTCCTATAGTGGGGGAGTCTAGGGCCGGAGGACACAGATAGAGTGGATGTGAAGAGGATGTTTCGTATAGGGAGTCTAGGACCAGAGGACACAGATAGAGTGGATGTGGAGAGGATGTTTCCTATAGTGGGGGAGTCTAGGGCCAGAGGACACAGATAGAGTGGATGTGGAGAGGATGTTTCCTATAGGGAGTCTAGGGCCGGAGGACACAGATAGAGTGGATGTGGAGAGGATGTTTCCTATAGTTGGGGAGTCTAGGACCGGAGGACACAGATAGAGTGGATGTGGAGAGGATGTTTCCTATAGTGGGGGAGTCTAGGACTAGAGGACACAGATAGAGTGGATGTGGAGAGGATGTTTCCTATATTGGGGGAGTCTAGGACCAGAGGACACAGATAGAGTGGATGTGGAGAGGATATTTCCTATAGTGGTGGAGTCTAGGACCAGAGGACACAGATAGAGTCGATGTGGAGAGGATGTTTCCTATAGGGAGTCTAGGGCCGGTGGACACAGATAGAGTGGATGTGGAGCGGATGTTTCCTGTAGTGGGGGAGTCTTGGACCAGAGGACACAGATAGAGTGGATGTGGAGAGGATGTTCCTATAGTGGGGGAGTCTAGGGCCGGAGGACACAGATGGAGTGGATGTGAAGAGGATGTTTCCTATAGGGAGTCTAGGGCCGGAGGACACAGATAGAGTGGATGTGGAGAGGATGTTTCCTATAGTGCGGGAGTCTAGGACCAGAGGACACAGATAGAGTGGATGTGGAGAGGATGTTTCCTGTAGTGGGGGAGTCTAGGACCAGAGGACACAGATAGAGTGGATGTGGAGAGGATGTTTCCTATAGTGGGGGAGTCTAGGACCAGAGGACACAGATAGAGTGGATGTGGAGAGGATGTTTCCTATAGGGAGTCTAGGGCCGGAGGACACAGATAGTGTGGATGTGGAGAGGATTTTTCCTATAGTGGGGGAGTCTAGGACCAGAGGACACAGATAGAGTGGATGTGGAGAGGATGTTTCCTGCGGTGGGGGAGTCTAGGACCAGAGGACACAGATAGAGTGGATGTGGAGAGGATGTTTCCTATAGGGAGTCTAGGGCCGGAGGACACAGATAGAGTGGATGTGGAGAGGATGTTTCCTATAGGGAGTCTAGGGCCGGTGGACACAGATAGAGTGGATGTGGAGAGGATGTTTCCTGTAGTGGGGGAGTCTAGGACCAGAGGACACAGATAGAGTGGATGTGGAGAGGATGTTTCCTATAGTGGGGGAGTCTAGGGCCGGAGAACACAGATAGAGTGGATGTGGAGAGGATGTTTCCTATAGTGGGGGAGTCTAGGACCACAGATAGAGTGGATGTGGAGAGGATGTTTCCTATAGTTGGGGAGTCTAGGACCAGAGGACACAGATAGAGTGGATGTGGAGAGGATGTTTCCTATATTGGGGGAGTCTAGGACCAGAGGACACAGATAGAGTGGATGTGGAGAGGATATTTCCTATAGTGGTGGAGTCTAGGACCAGAGGACACAGATAGAGTGGATGTGGAGAGGATGTTTCCTATAGGGAGTCTAGGGCCGGAGGACACAGATAGAGTGGATGTGGAGAGGATGTTTCCTGTAGTTGGGGAGTCTAGGACTAGAGGACACAGATAGAGTGGATGTGGAGAGGATGTTTCCTATATTGGGGGAGTCTAGGACCAGAGGACACAGATAGAGTGGATGTGGAGAGGATATTTCCTATAGTGGTGGAGTCTAGGACCAGAGGACACAGATAGAGTGGATGTGGAGAGGATGTTTCCTATAGGGAGTCTAGGGCCGGAGGACACAGATAGAGTGGATGTGGAGAGGATGTTTCCTGTAGTGGGGGAGTCTTGGACCAGAGGACACAGATAGAGTGGATGTGGAGAGGATGTTTCCTATAGTGGGGGAGTCTAGGGCCGGAGGACACAGATAGAGTGGATGTGGAGAGGATTTTTCCTATAGTGGGGGAGTCTAGGACCAGAGGACACAGATAGAGTGGATGTGGAGAGGATGTTTCCTGCGGTGGGGGAGTCTAGGACCAGAGGACACAGATAGAGTGGATGTGGAGAGGATGTTTCCTATAGGGAGTCTAGGGCCGGAGGACACAGATAGAGTGGATGTGGAGAGGATGTTTCCTATAGGGAGTCTAGGGCCGGAGGACACAGATAGAGTGGATGTGGAGAGGATGTTTCCTGTAGTGGGGGAGTCTAGGACCAGAGGACACAGATAGAGTGGATGTGGAGAGGATGTTTCCTATAGTGGGGGAGTCTAGGGCCGGAGGACACAGATAGAGTGGATGTGAAGAGGATGTTTCGTATAGGGAGTCTAGGACCAGAGGACACAGATAGAGTGGATGTGGAGAGGATGTTTCCTATAGTGGGGGAGTCTAGGGCCAGAGGACACAGATAGAGTGGATGTGGAGAGGATGTTTCCTATAGGGAGTCTAGGGCCGGAGGACGCAGATAGAGTGGATGTGGAGAGGATGTTTCCTATAGTTGGGGAGTCTAGGACCGGAGGACACAGATAGAGTGGATGTGGAGAGGATGTTTCCTATAGTGGGGGAGTCTAGGACTAGAGGACACAGATAGAGTGGATGTGGAGAGGATGTTTCCTATATTGGGGGGGTCTAGGACCAGAGGACACAGATAGAGTGGATGTGGAGAGGATATTTCCTATAGTGGTGGAGTCTAGGACCAGAGGACACAGATAGAGTCGATGTGGAGAGGATGTTTCCTATAGGGAGTCTAGGGCCGGTGGACACAGATAGAGTGGATGTGGAGAGGATGTTTCCTGTAGTGGGGGAGTCTTGGACCAGAGGACACAGATAGAGTGGATGTGGAGAGGATGTTCCTATAGTGGGGGAGTCTAGGGCCGGAGGACACAGATAGAGTGGATGTGAAGAGGATGTTTCCTATAGGGAGTCTAGGGCCGGAGGACACAGATAGAGTGGATGTGGAGAGGATGTTTCCTATAGTGCGGGAGTCTAGGACCAGAGGACACAGATAGAGTGGATGTGGAGAGGATGTTTCCTGTAGTGGGGGAGTCTAGGACCAGAGGACACAGATAGAGTGGATGTGGAGAGGATGTTTCCTATAGTGGGGGAGTCTAGGACCAGAGGACACAGATAGAGTGGATGTGGAGAGGATGTTTCCTGTAGTGGGGGAGTCTAGGGCCGGAGGACACAGATAGAGTGGATGTGAAGAGGATGTTTCGTATAGGGAGTCTAGGACCAGAGGACACAGATAGAGTGGATGTGGAGAGGATGTTTCCTATAGTGGGGGAGTCTAGGGCCAGAGGACACTGATAGAGTGGATGTGGAGAGGATGTTTCCTATAGGGAGTCTAGGGCCGGAGGACACAGATAGAGTGGATGTGGAGAGGATGTTTCCTATAGTTGGGGAGTCTAGGGCCGGAGGACACAGATAGAGTGGATGTGGAGAGGATGTTTCCTATAGTGGGGGAGTCCAGGACCAGAGGGCACAGATAGGGTGGATGTGGAGAGGATGTTTCCTATAGGGAGTCTAGGACCAGAGGACATAGACTCTTTCTCTCTGTCTCTCTCTCTCTCCCAGGTTATAAAGTGGAGATTTATAGGAAGGATGTGGAAGTATTGGAAAGGGTACAGAGGAGATTTACCTGGATGCATTTACCAGCCTATTGGTTCGGGTTGTCTGACACTCCGAGGGAGGAGTTGTAAAGTTTGATGGTCACGGGCAGGAATGAATTCCTATGTGTTACATCTCGCTGGAATGAGTCTCTGGCTGAATGTACACCTGTGCCTAACCGGTACATTATGGAGTGGATAGGAGTCATTGTCCAAGATGGCATGCAACTTGGACAGCATCCTCTTTTCAGACACCACCGTCAGAGAGTCCAGTTCCACCCCCACAACATCACTGGCCTTACGGATGAGTTTGGAGTGGAGTGGACATTATGGAGTGGATGGGAGTCATTGTCCAAGATGGCATGCAACTTGGACAGCATCCTCTTTTCAGACACCACCGTCAGAGAGTCCAGTTCCACCCCCACAACATCACTGGCCTTACGAATGAGTTTGTTGATTCTGTTGGTGTCTGCTGCACTCAGCCTGCTGCCCCAGCACACAGCAGCAGACATGATAGCACTGGCCACCACAGACTCGTAGAACCACCAGGTTCAGGGACAGTTATTTCCCCTCGCAGAAAGGAGCTTAATAATGTAATTAGGAGAATGGGTAAAGTGTAGATTGGTGGGGATGGTGGTGTGTGTGTGTGTGTGTGTGTGTGTGTGTGTGTGTGTGTGTGAGAGAGAGAGAGAGAGAGAGAGAGAGAGAGAGAGAGAGAGAGAGAGAGAGAGAGAGAGAGAGAGAGAGAGAGAGAGAGAGAGAAAGAGAGAGAGAGAGAGAGAGAGAGAGAATGGGTGAATGGATTTAGAATGTAAGTCTATCGTCTGATCCTCACACCGGAACAGGAGGTGGCGATATTGCACCATTAAGCCAACCGCCGTCAAACAGAAAGAGGAAGAAACTAGGAGAGCCAGCAGGGACCATGAGAAGGCCTTGGTGGGCAGGATTAAGGAAAACCCCAAGGCATTCTACAAGTATGTGAAGAGCAGGAGGATAAGACGTGAGAGCATACGACCAATCAAGTGTAACACTGGGAAAGGTCGTATGGGACCGGAGGAGATCCCGGAGATAGTCAATGAATGCTTTGCTTCAGTGTTCACTACGGGAAAGGATCTCGGCGATTGTAGGGATGACTTGCAGTGGGACTGAAAAGCGTGAGCATGTAGCTATTAAGACAGAGGATGTGCTGGAGCTTTTGGAAGGCATCAAGTTGGATAAGTCACCAGGACCGGACTGGATGTACCCTAGGCTACTGTGGGAGGCGAGGGCGGAGATTGCTGAGCCTCTGGCAATGATCTTTGCACCATCAATGGGGACGGGCGAGGTTCCAGAGGATTGGAGGGTGGCGGATGTTGTTCCATTGTTCAAGAAAGGGATGAATGAGTGAATGAATGAATGAATTAATTAATTAATTAATCGATCAATTAATTAGTTGATTAATTAAATGAATGAAATTGAATGAATGAAATTAATATATTTCGGTCAGTACAGAACATAACAAAAAGCATCATTGATAACGATGATTTATAGGACAAAATTACAACAAAAAGCACAGATATTCTTTAAAACAGATCGAAAGGGTGCAGGTTGAAGCTGCAGCTTATTACTTGAACAGGAACAGATTTGGCGTCAATCATCACATCAAAAACAGAAAAAAATCATTATCTTTTAACACAAAATCCAATTCCAGGTATTATTTATTTACATTACATTACTCCCATTCATTTTAAATCATGCCTTTTATATTTCTTCATTAAATGATTTTTGAATATCTTTTCAAACTTGTTAATTGTAGTGCATGTTTTTATTTCTTACAGGCATTCCCCTGCCTCATTTCCGTGGTCCTCTAACCACCCTCATTTCTCTTTTATTTTTAACGTACTTGAGAAAAACTTCTCCTGTCCACTTTGATATTGTTCTGGAGCTTGCTTCCATAGTTCATCTTTTTCCCTTCTAATGATTTTTTAAATTGCTCTGCGCAGGTTTTTAAAAACATCCCACTATTTTTCGCTTTGTTGAATGCCCTTTCTTTTCCTTTTACAATGGCTTGACTTCCCTCGTCTTGCGCTATTTTGCCATTTGAGTGTTTCTTCATTTCTGGAATTCCCGTCTCCTGCACCTTCCTCATTTTTCACAGAAACACACGCCATTTCTGCTCTGCTGAGACCCCTGACATCAGCTTTTTCCAATTTACTTTGCCCAGCTCCTCTCTCTCAACCCTATAACCATATAACAATTACAGCACGGAAACAGGCCATCTAGGCCCTTCTAATCCGTGCCGAACGCTTACTCTCACCTTGTCCCACCGACCCGCACTCAGCCCACAACCCTCCATTCCTTTCCTGTCCATATACCTATCCAATTTTTTAAAAATTTTCTCACAACTGTTCCATAGATTCCTCTGACTAAAATACAATATTTTTTTTTTACATTTGTTCTTTGCCTTTGTTTCTGAAACATACAGGTTCCTTTCAGATCATGTCGACTCTCTCTCTCTCTCTCTCTCTCTCTCTCTCTCTCTCTCTCTCTCTCTCTCTCTCTGACTTTATACATAATTTGTATTGAATCGAATGATCTTTATTGCCATTATACATTGGTACAGTGAAACTCTGTTTAGCTTCCTCGGGCAATTAAATAAAACGTTAGATAAAAACAAGACAGTGATAGTAAAACAGTATTAAATAGATAAGTAGCAGAAAATAAGTTGCAATCGCACCAGATTATCAGAGTGATGCGCAAAGTGCCGCCAGTGCGAGTATTTGAGTCGGTGTGTGTGCTCACAGTTTCCGTCACTGTTCTGTGGGAGTGGTGTGACGGAGGCCGTTCCTCAGTCTACTTGCTCCGGCTTTTAGTGTCCCGAACCTTTGGCTGGACGGCAGCGGGTCACTGAGTCTGCTGGGATAGATGGCGTCCAGTCCCGGGAGCTCCATCCCGACGATTCGCTGGGCCGCCCTCAGCGGCGGTGCAGCCGGCGGACCACACGGTGGCGCTGTTGGTCAGGATGATTTCAGGCAGACAGAGACAGACTTTATTGATCCCGAGGGGAAACTGGGTTTCGTTACAGCCGCACCAACCAAAAATAGTGTAGAAATATAGCAATATAAAACAATAAATAATTAAATAATGATAAGTTAATCATGCCCAGTGGAAATAAGTCCAGGACCAGCCTATTGGCTCAGGGTGTCTGACACTCCGAGGGAGGAGTTGTAAAGTTTGATGGCCACAGGCAGCAATGACTTCCTATGACACTCAGTGTTACATCTCAGTGGAATGAGTCTCTGGCTGTATGTACTCCTGTGCCTAACCAGTACATTATGGAGTGGATAGGAGTCATTGTCCAAGATGGCATGCAACGTGGACAGCACCCTCTTTTCAGACGCCACAGTCAGAGAGTCCAGTTCCATCCCCACAACATCACTGGCCTTACGAATGAGTTTGTTGATTCTGTTGGTGTCTGCTACCCTCAGCCTGCTGCCCCAGCACACAACAGCAAACATGATAGCACTGGCCACCACAGACATATAGAACATCCTCAGCATCGTCCGGCAGATGTTAAAGGACCTCAATCTCCTCAGGAAGTAGAGACGGCTCTGACCCTTCTTGTAGACAGCCTCCGTGATCTTTGACCAGTCCAGGTTATTGTCCATTCGTATCCCCAAGTATTTGTAGTCCTCCACCATGTCCACACTGACCCCTTGGGTGGAAACAGGGGTTACCGGAGCCTTAGCCCTCCTCAGGTCCACCACCAGCTCCTTAGTCTTTTTCACATCAAGGTGCAGATGATGTATTGTGCCTCTGTCGAAGTTGGCAACAGCACTTGGGGGAGTTTATTTTTTTAAAACTACAAAATCTCTGAATTTTGAAGTGTTTAGTTGAATAAATAGTGGATTGGTTGGCTCATAATAACTTGTCTTATTTACAATTTTGTATAACTTTCTTTTGGAGTAGAAAAATTGAATTTGTATTTGTTTTGTACATCTACACAATAAGCCATTAGGGAGTAGAGATGGCCCAGGAAATTATAGACCAGTCAGTCTTACTTCAGTGGTTGGTAAGTTGATGGAGAGGATCCTGAGAGGCAGGATTTATGAACATTTGGAGAGGCATAATATGATTGGGAATAGTTAACATGGCTTTGTGAAAGGCAGGTCGCGCCTTACGAGACTGATTGAATTTTGTGAGGATGTGACTAAACACATTATGAAGGCAGAGCAGTAGATGTAGTGTATATGGATTTCAGCAAGGCATTTGATAAGGTACCCCATGCAAGGATTATTGAGAAAGTAAGTGTGGAGGATCAGAGGGATCCTGGGGTCCGAGTCCATATGACACTCTAAGCTGTTCTGCAGGTTGACTCTGTGATTAAGGAGGCGTACGGTCCATTGGTCTTCATCAATCGTGGAATTGAGTTTAGGAGCCGAGAGGTAATGTTGCAGCTATATTAGACCCTGGTCAGACCCTACTTGGAGTACTGTGCTCAGTTCTGGTCGCCTCACTACAGGAAGGATGTGGAAACCATAGAAAGGATGCAGGGGAGATTAACAAGGATGTTTCCTGGATTGGGGTGGATGCCTTATGAGAATACGTTGAGTGAAGACGGCCTTTTCTCCTTGGAGCGACGGAGGATGAGAGGTGACCTAATAGAGGCGTATAAGACGATGAGAGGCATCTTTCTTTTTCCATCTTTTTATAATCATTATTAATAACAACAAAACAAAATTGGCACATAGATAATGGGATTGCAAGCGTACATATTTCAACTAACTATAAAAGATTACAAGAACAATGATTACAGTATAAATGAGTATTCCCACATCGTAAATGACACAATATACAAATGGACAAGGCAAACCCTGGTGTATCATAAAATAGAATAAAAAGAAAAAAGAAAAAGGAAAAAAGAAAAAAAATCATTATGCAAAAATCTAATTAAAAATCTAATAACTAATAAAAGAAAAACAAATAAGAGAAAAAAAGTTAAAAAGAGAGAAAAAAGGGCTGTTTATAATATCTCACAAAAATACAAAATCATCAGTGTCGTCAACTCCGATCCTCTTGACATATATGAAATCAAAACTGGAAAATGAAATAGGCCTGGAACAGGGTCCAAGACGATGAGGGGCATCGATCGTGCGGATAGTCAGAGGCTTTTTCACCGGGGCTGAAGTGGCTAGCACGGGGAGGCAGAGTTTTAAGGTGCTCTGGTCACCGAATTATAGGAAACATGTCAACAAAGTAGAGAGAGTACAGGGGAGATTTACCAGAATGTTACCTGGGTTTCAGCACCTAAGTCACAGGGAAAGGTTGAACAAGTTAGGTCTTTATTCTTTGGAGCGTAGAAGGTTGAGGGGGGAATTGATAGAGGTGTTTAAGATTATGAGGGGGATAGATAGAGTTGACGTGGATAGGCTTTTTCCATTGAGAGTAGGGGAGATTCAAACAAGAGGACGTGAGTTAAGAGTTGGGGGCAAAAGTTTAGGGGTAACACGAGGTGGAACTTCTTTACTCAGCGAGTGGTAGCTGTGTGGAACGAGCTTCCAGTAGTAGTGGTAGAGGCAGGTTCGGTATTGTCATTTAAAGTAAAATTGGATAGGTATAAGGACAGGAAAGGAGTGGAGGGTTATGGGCTGAGTGCGGGTCGGTGGGACTAGGTGAGAGTAAGCGTTCGGCACGGACTAGAAGGGCCGAGATGGCCTGATTCCGTGCTGTAATTGTTATATGGTTATATGAGATGCTGGCAGGGATGACAGCAGAGCAGCAACGGGTGAGTTTCTGGGGGGAAATGAGGAAGATAGATGGAAATGCCAGATAGATGTATTCCAGAAACAAAGAAAGTAAATGCTCAAATGGCGAAATAGTACAACAGTGCCTGACGAGGGAAGTCAAAACTAATGTTAAAGCAAAAAGAGAGCGGACATTCGATAAAGCAAACAATGGCGAGAAGTCAGAGAATTGGGAAGCTTTCAAAACCCGACAGAGAGCAACTGAAGAATCATCAGAGGGGAAAGGGTGAAATATGGAAACAAGCTCACAAACAATAGTCAGATTTGACAGTAAAAGATTGTTCAAGTATGAAAAAGTCAAAAGAGTGATGACTGTGGCCTAGGAAATAACATTGGGGGCCAAGGAGATGGCAGAGGATCTGAATGAGTATTTTGTATCGGTTTTCACTGTGGAAGACACTAGCAGTGAGCCTGATGTTGTCCTGAGTGAAGGAAGAGCGGTGGGTGCAGTTACTCTTACAAGAGAGAAGTTGTTCAAAATACTGAAAGACCTGAAGGTACATAAGTCACCCGGACCAGAGGAACTGCACCCTGGGGTTCTGAAAGAGGTATAGAAACATAGAAAATAGGTGCAGGAGTAGGCCATTCGGCCCCTCGAGCCTGCACCGCCATTCAGTATGATCACGGCTAATCATCCAACTCAGAACCCTGTACCTGCTTTCTCTCCATACCCCCTGATCCCTTTAGCCACAAGGTCCATATCTAACTCCCTCTTAAATATAGCCAATGAACCGGCCTCAACTGTTTCCTGCGGCGGAGAATTCCACAGATTCACCACTCTCTGTGTGAAGAAGTTTCTCCTCATCTCGGTCCTAAAAGGCTTCCCCTTTATCCTTAAACTGTGACCCCTCGTTCTGGACTTCCCCCGACATCGGAAACAATCTTCCTGCATCTAGCCTGTCCGATCCCTTTAGAATTTTATACGTTTCAATAAGATCCCCCCTCAATCTTCTAAATTCCAGTGAGTATAAGCCCAGCCGATCCATTCTTTCTTCATATGAAAGTCCTGCCATCCCAGGAATCAATCTGGTGAACCTTCTCTGTACTCCCTCTATGGCAAGAATGTCTTTCCTCAGATTAGGGGGACCAAAACTGCAAACAATTAGCGGTGGAGATTGTGGTGGCATTAGAAACGATCTTTGAAAACTCGTCGGACTCTGTCATGGTGCCGGAGGGCTGGAAAGCTGCAAACGTCACTCTGCTCTTTAAGAAAGGAGGAAGGCAGCAGAAAGGAAATTACAGACCAGTTCGCCTGGCCCCAGCGGTTGGGAAGACGTTGGAGTCAATTGTTAGGGGTGAGGTGATGGAGTACTTGGTGACACAGGACAAGATAGGACAAAGTCAGCAGGGTTTCCTTCAGGGAAAATCTTGTCTGATGAGTCTGTCGGAATGCATTGTGGGGATTACAGGTAGGACAGATGAAGGGGATGCAGTGGATGCTGTATATTTGGACTTTCAGAAGGCCTTTAACAAGGTGCTCACCAAGTTAAGAGCCCGTGGCATTACAAGGAAGTTTCTAACACGGTTAGGGAATCAGCTGATTGGTAGGAGGCAGCGAGTGGGAATGAAAGGATCCTTTTCTGGTCGGACGCCGGTGAATGGTGGTGTTCTGCAGGGGTCGATGTTAGGGCCTCTGCTTTTTGTGCCGTATATCAATGATTCAGACGACGGAATGGACGGCTTTGTTGCCAAGTTTGCAGGCGATACGAAGGTCGGTGGAGGGGCAGGTAGTGTTGAGGAAACAGGTAGGATGCAGAGGCTTAGATGAGGAGAACGGGCGAGAGAGTGGCAGAGGAAACACAATGTTGGAAAATGCACGGGGTGATGCACGTTGGTAGTTGAAGTAACTGTGCAGACTCTTTTCTAACTGGGGCGAAAATCGGAAGTCTGACATGCGAAGGGAGGCGGGAGTCCATGCGCAGAAAGCTCACCTTGCAGGCAGTGGTGAGGGTGGCAAACGCCATGTCCGTGTTCATCTGAAGAGGTCCAGACTCTTGGAGCAGGGACGTGATGCCGAGGCTTTATAAGGCACCGGCGAGGCCTCGCCTCGAGCACCGTGAACAGCTTTGGGCCCCTCGCCTACGAAAAGTCGTGCTGGCTTCAGAAGGATTTCACAGGAGGTCCGCGAGGATGATTCTGGGAATGAAAGGGTTATCAGAGGAGTAATGTTGCTGTGAGGCCGGGACAGAGTCGATGTGAAGAGGATGCTCCCCATGGTGGGGGAGTCTAGGACAACAGGGCACAGACTCAGAGTAGAGGGGCGTCCAAACAGAGATGCGGAGAAATTTCTTTAGCCGGAGGGTGGTGATCGTATGGAATGAATTACCGCTGGCCCAGTGGAGTCCGGGCCGTTGGGTGTATCTAAGACAGAGGCTGATGGGCCTTTGATTGGACACAGCATCAAAGGTCACGTGGACAAGGCTCCTCAGGGGTCACTGGCTCCAAAGGGTTCTTTTACCTCAAGCTGACTAATCACCCTCGGTTCATTACATGACACCCAATCTAGTGTCTAGGCTCAGTGACAAATTACTGTAAAACGCCATCTCTTAGGCATTCAACAAACTCTCTCCCTTGAGATCTATTACCAACCTGATTTTTCCAATCGACCTGCATGTTAAAATCTCCCATGACTATCACAACATTACCCTTTTAATCAGCTTTTCTATTTCATAGAAACATAGAAAACCCACAGCACAATACAGGCCCTTCGGCCCACAAGGTTGTGCCGTGCATTTCCCTACCCTAGAAATTACTAGGCTTACCTATAGCCCTCTGTTTTTCAAAGCTCCATGTACCTATCCAAAAGTTTTTTAAAAGATCCTATCGTATCCGCCTCCACCACCGTTGCCGGCAGCCCATTCCACGCACTCACCACTCTGCGTAAAAAACTTACCCCAACATCTCCTCTGTACCTGCTCTCCAGCACCTGAAACCTGTGTCCTCTTGTGCTAGCCATTTCAGCCCTGGGGAAGAGCCTCTGACTAGCCAAACGATCAATGCCTCAAATCATCTTGTACACCTCTATCAGGTCACCTCTCATCCTCCGTCGCTCCAAGGAGAAAAGGACGAGTTCACTCAACCTATTCTCATAAGTCGTGCTCCCCAATCCAGACAACATCCTTGTCAATCTCCTTTGCACCCTTTCTATGGTTTCCACATCCTTCCTGTGGTGAGGAGACCAGAACTGAGCACAGTACTCCAGGTGGGGTCTGACCAGGGTCCATTCCCATTGTAATCTTTGGTCCACATCCCAGCTACTGTTGGGAGGCCTGTGTATAACCGCCATCAACGTCCTTTGACCCGTGCAGTGTCCTAACTCAACCCACAAGCACTCAACATCTTCCGATCCGATGTCACATCTTTCTACTGATATAATGCCAGTCTTCACCAGCAGAGCCACACCACCGCCTCCAACTACTGAGCCCTCTGATCAATTCCGGTTCACTGAGCAACTCCCAATCCAGAATAGCTCTACAGGGGCTGCTCCAGAAACCCACAGAACTCTACAGCACATTACAGGCCCTTCGGCCCACAATGTTGTGCTAACCCTCACACCCTGCCTCCCATATAACCCCCACCTTACGTTCCTCCATATACCTATCCAGTAGTCTCTGAAATTTCACCAGGGTATCTGCCTCCACCACTGACTCAGGCAGTGCATCCCACGCACCAACCACTCTCTGAGTGAAAAACCTTCCTCTAATATCCCCCTTGAACTTCCCTCCCCTTACCTTCAAGCGGGGAGTGGTCACTCCGCGCCCTTCTTTGTTTGTCAACAAACACCTCCTTTGTTTTGTTCACATTCAGAGACAGGTTGTTGGCTCTGCACCAGTCTGTTAGCCGCGGCACCTCCTCTATGTCAGCTGACTCGTCGTTCTTGCTGAAAAGGGGAAGTACAACGAGATCTAGTTCTGGATACCCCCCCCCCCCCCACCATAAGGAACATCCTCTCCAATGCCCACCTTATCCACTCCTTTCAACGTTCGGTAGTTTCAATGAGATCTCCTGCCCCCACCCCCCGCATTCTTCTAAATTCCAGTGAGTCCAGGCTTAAAGCTGCCAAACGCTCCTGATATGTTAACCCCTTCCTTCCCGGAATCATCCTCGCAAACCTCCTCTGGACTCTCTCCAAAGAAAACACATCCTTTCTGAGATGCAGGGCCCAGAACTGTTGGCAATACTGCAAGTGCGGCTGACTTGTGTCTTATAAAGGCTCAGTGTTATCTGTCCGCTTTTATATTCTATTCCCTTTGAAATGACTAGTGGGGTACCGCAAGGTTCGGTGCTGGGACTGCAGCTATTTACGATATACATTAATGATTTAGATGAAGGGGTTAATCGTAACATTAGCAAATTTGCAGATGTCACAAAGCTGGGTGGCAGTGTGAAATGTCAGGAGGATGTTAGGAGAATGCAGGGTGACTTGGACAGGTTGGGTGAGTGGGCAAATATATGGCAGATGCAGTTTAATGTGGATAAATGTGAGGTTATCCACTTTGGTGGCAAGAACAGGAAGGCAGATTACTATCTGAATGGTGTCGTTAGGAAAAGGGGAAGTACAAAGAGATCTAGGTGTCCTTGTACATCAGTCACGGACAGTAAGCATGCAGGTACAGCAGGCAGTGAAGAAAGCTAATGGCATGCTGGCCTTCATAACAAGAGGAGTTGAGTACAGGAGCAAAGAGGTTCTTTTTCAGCTGGTGAGACCCCATCTAGAGTATTGTGTGCAGTTTTGGTCGCCATATTTAAGGAAGGACATTTTTGCTATTGAGGGATTGCAGCGTGGGTTCACGAGGTTAATTCCCGGAATGGCGGGACTGTCATATGTTGAAAGATTGGAGCGACTGGGCTTGTATACACTGGAATTTAGAAGGATGAGAGGGGATCTGATTGAAACATATAAGATTATTAAGGGTTTGGACACGCTAGAGGCAGGAAACATGTTCCCGATGTTGGGGGAGTCCAGAACCGGAGGCCACAGTTTAAGAATAAGGGGAGGGGCATTTAGAACGGAGTTGAGGAAAAACTTTTTCACCCAGGGAGTTGTGGATTTGTGGAATGCTCTGCCCCAGAAGGTAGTGGAGGCCAAGTCTCTGGATGCTTTCAAGAGAGAGTTAGATAGAGATAGCGGAGCCCAGGCATATGGGGAGAAGGCAGGAACGTGGTACTCATTGGGGATGGACAGCCATGATCACAGTGAATGGCGGTGCTGACTCGAAGCGCCGAATGGCCGACTCCTGCACCTATTGTCTATTGACTTCTGGTTGTGGTTTATTTCATCTGTTTTGGGACTGTGAACGTGCTAAAACATTCTGGGTTGATGTTTGTCAATTTATAGATCAATACATTAATATAGATTTTACTTTTTGTTTTGAAAACATTTCATTAGGGTTTACTAATAATACCAAATCTCATAGTAATCCTTATGCAGATGATACTAAGGTAGGTGGCGTTGTGGATAATGAAGTAGGTTTTCAAAGCTTGCAGAGAGATTTAGGCCAGTTAGAAGAATGGACTGAAAGAGGGCAGATGGAGTTTAATGCTCATAATTGTGAGATGCTACATTTTCGTAGGACTAATCAAAATAGGACAAACAGTGTAAGTGCATTGAGGAATGCAGAGGAACAGAGAGATCTAGGAATAATGGTGCATAGTTCCCTGAAGGTGGAATCTCATGTGGATAGGGTGGTGAAGAAAGCGTTTGGTCTGCTGGCCTTTATAAATCAGAGCATTGAGTATAGGAGTTGGGATGTAATGGTAAAATTGTACAAGGCATTGGTGAGGCCGAATTTGGAGAATTGTGTACAGTTCTGGTCACCGAGTTATAGGAAAGATGTCAACAAAATAGAGTACCGAGGAGATTTACTAGAATGTCACCTGGGTTTCAGCACCTAAGTTACAGAGAAAGGTTGAACAAATTAGGTCTTTATTCTTTGGAGCGTAGAAGGTTGAGGGGGGACTTGGTAGAGGCATTTAAAATTACGAGGGGGATAGATAGAGATCACGTGGACAGGCTTCTTTCATTGAGAGTAGGGGAGATTCAAACAAGAGGACATGAATTGGGACTTAGCAGGGCAAAAGTTTAAGGGTATCTCGTGGGGGAATTTCTTTACTCAGAGAATGGCAGCTGTGTGGAATGAGCTTCCAGTAGAAGTGGTTTAGGCAAGTTCGAAATTGTCATTTAAAGTAAAATTGGATAGATATGTGGACAGGAAATGAATGGAGGGTTATGGGCTGAGTGCAGGTCGGTGGGACAACGTGAGAGGAAGCGTTCGGCACGGACTAGAAGGCCGAGATGGCCTGTTTCCGTGCTGTAATTATTATAAGAGAAATAATCCTTTCTTTATCACAATTTTTTGGTAATTTACTGCAAATTTTACTGTCCATATGTGTGAACACAGCAATAAGAAACCTTCATTTATATTTTTTTCCAGACTTCAAAACGATATAACTGACTGGCGACAAGAACTGACAGTTTGAATAATCAGTCCCGTTTCTCACCGTCACTCTGCATCGGGGAACAGATGATTTTAAAATCACACTTCAGGGCCGTGTCCGGGATCGCTGCAGATCCAGGGTCACTGCTGAGGGATTTATCCATTTAACATCATTTTATCGGCCAGGCTGCCGAATGCACCGTCCTCAGCAAAGGGAGCAAAAGGATTCTCTCAGGGGATCATCACCCCCCCCCCCCACTCCGGGATACCGGTGCCGCAGACTGAGTAACGGGCCCCCGGGCTCTTCCTGTCTGGGTAATTCCCCGGGGTGTCACGTGGGAGTCTCGAAGGAAGCTGCCCGCCGGACAGCAGGCGGAAACACGTCACTGCGGGACCGCTCCGAGCGATGTACACAGCGCGAGGTCCGAGCCGGTTCCGTTAAAACCGTTGGGAATCAGCCCCGGCGCGCGGCCGTTAAAGACGAGGGCGGGGAGTCGGCCAAATCTCCCCGTCCCGCTGGCGGGGATGTTTACACATTCAGATGTTCAGATCCACACTCTCAGTCGGGGTCTGGCTCCCTCTAGAGATCTCAGTTTCTTCCCCCCGGTCCGACTGAACCGATTCCCCCCCAGCCTGAAACAGATGGGAGAATAAAGATGAAATAAACAGATCACACAACAGTGTCAGTAACAGGGTACCGGGGTAAATGTTTCAACAACACTCACAGACAAATATCACCAGAAAACCCGCGGATCCGCTGATATTTTATCACATTGAACATTAACACAAACACTCACCCGATCCGCCCCAGACTCCGGTGGGTCAGTATGAGGTGGCGGAGAGCGAGGACAGATCGGTCTGTCAGAGAGTTTGATCCCAGGCTCAGCTCCGTCAGTGAAGTGTTTGTACTGAGAGCGGAGACGAGATCCTCGGCACCAGAATCTGTGAGACCGACTTTGTCCAGCCTGGAGATGAGAGAGAGTGAGGGTGAAGGACACAGAGAGACAGGAGACGGTACAAATTCCCAGTGTTTATCAGTAACACAATTACTGATCACATTAATGTTCAGCCTGGAGATGAGAGAGAGTGAGGGTGAAGGCCACAGAGAGACAGGAGACGGTACAAATTCCCAGTGTTTATCAGTAACACAATTACTGATCACATTAATGTTCAGCCTGGAGATCAGAGAGAGTGAGGGTGAAGGACACAGAGAGACAGGAGACGGTACAAATTCCCAGTGTTTATCAGTATAACAATTACTGATCACATTAATGTTCAGCCTGGAGATGAGAGAGAGTGAGGGTGAAGGACACAGAGAGACAGGAGACGGTACAAATTCCCAGTGTTTATCAGTATAACAATTACTGATCACATTAATGTTCAGCCTGGAGATGAGAGAGAGTGAGGGTGAAGGCCACAGAGAGACAGGAGACGGTACAAATTCCCAGTGTTTATCAGTAACACAATTACTGATCACATTAATGTTCAGCCTGGAGATCAGACAGAGTGAGGGTGAAGGACACAGAGAGACAGGAGACGGTACAAATTCCCAGTGTTTATCAGTATATCAATTACTGATCACATTAATGTTCAGCCTGGAGATGAGAGAGAGTGAGGGTGAAGGACACAGAGAGACAGGAGACGGTACAAATTCCCAGTGTTTATCAGTATAACAATTACTGATCACATTAATGTTCAGCCTGGAGATGAGAGAGAGTGAGGGTGAAGGACACAGAGAGACAGGAGACGGTACAAATTCCCAGTGTTTATCAGTAACACAATTACTGATCACATTAATGTTCAGCCTGGAGATCAGACAGAGTGAGGGTGAAGGACACAGAGAGACAGGAGACGGTACAAATTCCCAGTGTTTATCAGTATAACAATTACTGATCACATTAATGTTCAGCCTGGAGATGAGAGAGAGTGAGGGTGAAGGACACAGAGAGACAGGAGACGGTACAAATTCCCAGTGTTTATCAGTATAACAATTACTGATCACATTAATGTTCAGCCTGGAGATGAGAGAGAGTGAGGGTGAAGGACACAGAGAGACAGGAGACGTTACAAATTCCCAGTGTTTATCAGTAACACAATTACTGATCACATTAATGTTCAGCCTGGAGATCAGACAGAGTGAGGGTGAAGGACACAGAGAGACAGGAGACGGTACAAATTCCCAGTGTTTATCAGTATAACAATTACTGATCACATTAATGTTCAGCCTGGAGATGAGAGAGAGTGAGGGTGAAGGACACAGAGAGACAGGAGACGGTACAAATTCCCAGTGTTTATCAGTATAACAATTACTGATCACATTAATGTTCAGCCTGGAGATCAGACAGAGTGAGGGTGAAGGACACAGAGAGACAGGAGACGGTACAAATTCCCAGTGTTTATCAGTATAACAATTACTGATCACATTAATGTTCAGCCTGGAGATCAGACACAGTGAGGGTGAAGGACACAGAGAGACAGGAGACGGTACAAATTCCCAGTGTTTATCAGTATAACAATTACTGATCACATTAATGTTCAGTGTCAGACACCCAGTGACTGTAAACACAATCTCCCACAGTCTGGGACTTACCGCAGTTTCTGTATTTTACACTCCAAGTTCCTCAGAGCCGCAGACACCAGTTTCACTCCTGAATCCCCCAGTTTATTACCACTCAGGTTCAGCTCCGTCAGTGACGGGTTTGTACTGAGAGCGGAGGCGAGATCCTCGGAACCAGAATCTGTGAGACCGACATACCCCAGCCTGGAGATGAGAGAGAGTGAGGGTGAAGGAAACAGAGAGACAGGAAACGGTACAGATCCCCAGTGTTTATCAGTAACACAATTACTGATCACATTAATGTTCAGTGTCAGACACCCAGTGACTGCAAACACAATCTCCCACAGTCTGGTACTTACCGCAGTTTCTGTATTTTACACTCCGTGTTCCCCAGAGCCGCAGACACCAGTTTTACTCCTGAATCCCCCAGTTTATTATCGTTCAGTCTAAACACAAACAGACAAATTAATAAACATAGTGATTAAAACCGTGGGTCTGAGGGCATTTCTCTCACTCGGATATTTCAGGAAACATTAAACCCTTTATTAATTCACTGATCGTAGATCCCATCACTGTCATTGTCCCTCACTGCCCAGCTCCAATGAATTCACTGAATGTCAGTAATTTCGTCTGTCGGTGTGACCCTGTAAACTCCACATATTCTCTCTCATTCCCTAATGGTTAGAAAAGTGTTCCTGACGTGAGGCAGTCGGAAAGGGCAGGTGTGAAGGGGAGAAGTCAAACAGTGAGGAAGATTTGAGAATCGGGAAATGTCGATGGGAGATGCAGGAAGAGACATCACCTAAGGTAAAGGATGGAAAGACACAGAAGGAAGCGGATGTGGAGGAGATATCACACAGGAGGAAGGGGGATGGGGAGAGAGATCCCACAGGAGGAAGGGGGTGGTAGAGCGAGATCTCACAAGATGTGGGAGAGAGATCCCAGAGGAGTAAGATGGATGGGGGAGAGATCCCACAGGAGGAAGGGGGATTGGTCAGAGAGATCCCACAGGGCGAATGGGGATGGGACAGAGTGATCCCATAGGGCGAAGGGGATTGGGAAGAGAGATCCCACAGGAGGAAGGGGGATTGGGAACAGAGATCACACAGGAGGAAGGGGAATGGGGGAGAGAGATCCCACAAGAGGAAGGGGAATGGGGGAGAGAGATCACACAGCAGGATGGGGGATGCGGAGAGATCCCACAGGAGGAAGGGGGATGCGGAGAGATCCCACGAGGAAGGGGGATGGGGCAGAGAGATTCGACAGGACGAAAGGGATTGGGAAGAGTGTATTGACAGGAGTAAGTGGGATGGGGAACAGAGATCCCACAGGAGGAAAGGATGGAGAATAGAGGTGCCACAGGAGGAAGGGGGATGGGGGTGGGAGATCCCACAGGAAGAAGAGGGATGGGAAAGAGAGATCCAACAGGAGGACGGGGGATGGGGAATAGAGATCCAACAGGAGGAAGGGGTATGGGGAAGAGAGATCCAACAGGAGGAAGGGGGATGCGGAGAGATCCCACAAGAGGACGGCGGATGGGGCAGAGATATTCCACAGGACGAAAGGGATTGGGAAGAGTGTATTGACAAGAGTAAGTCGGATGGGGAAAAGAGATCCCACAGGAGGAAGGGATGGAGAATAGAGGTGCCACAGGAGGAAGTGGGATGGGACAGAGAGATCCCACAGGAAGAAGTGGGATGGGGCACAGAAATCCCTGAGGAGGAAGGGGGATGGGGAATAGAGATCCAACAGGAGGAAGGGGGATGGGGAAAGCAGATCCCACCGGAGGAGATGTATTGGGGGAGAGAAATCAAACAAGTGGAAGGGGGATGGGGGAGAGAGAGATCCCACAGGAGGAATGGATGGAGAATAGAGGTCCCACAGGAGGAAGGGGGATGGGGTATTGAGATCCCACAGGAGGAAGGGTTATGAAGGAGAGAGATACCGCAGATGGAAGGGGATTGGGAAGGGTGAGCCCATAGGAGGAAGGGGGAGTGGGAATGGTGAGCCCAAATGAGGAAGGGGGATGGGGAGGAAAGATCGCACAGGAGAAAGGGGGATTGTGGAGAAAGATCCCACAGGAGGAAGGGGGACGGGGGATGGGGATCACACAGGCGGAAGGGGGACGGGGGTGAGAGATCCCACAGGAGGAAGGGGGACGGGGGAGAGAGATCCCACAGGAGGAAGGGGGATGGTGGAGAGAGATCTCACAGGAGAAAAGGGGATGGGAGAGAGAGATCCCACAGGAGGGACGGGGGAGGGAGATACCACAGGAGGAAGGGGGACGGGGGAGGGAGATACCACAGGAGGAAGGGGGATGGGGGAGAGAGATCTCACAGGAGGAAGTGGGATGGAGGAGAGAGATCCCACCAGAGGAAGGGGGATGGTGGATAGATCTTATAGGAGGAAGGGGGATGGGGGATTGAGATCCCACAGGAGGAATGGGGAAGGGGACGAGATCCCGAAGAATCGAAGGGGGATAGGGATGAAAAATCCCGCAGGAGGATTCCAAGGGTAAACGATAATCCTACAAGACGGGAGGATGCAGAAACTTTTTGTTCGTGTGTGTTGGGTCTGAACAGAGACCCAGAGGAGATGCGGCCTCGTTCTCTGTGTATTTGGTAGTCAGCGAAGTCACACACGTGGTATGGCAGTGGGAGGATAATCTCACAATGGTATTTCTTTCCTTCTCACTGGGGCAGTTTGCTGACGGTCTCTTGTCCCTCACCGGGAAGGGGGTGTGAATCTCTAACCCACTTCCTGCAGTCAGTGTCGGTCTGGGTGTCAATAACAGCGAGAAGGAACATTGTCAATGGACGTGTCACAGGCAGCGAGAAACACGGCGATTCCTGTGATTTACTACCATTAAACCAATGGTCGTTATTCACTGATCTGATGAAGTCTCCAACATCCCTTCACAGGGAACCACAGAACCCTCCCGTCCTTGGGGAATTACTGACCGATCCCCTGGGCATTTGTCACAATTCTTCACAATCTGATTTATCACAGTTTAACCCAAATCACTTTACATTGAAATGACACAATAGAGTTCAGAGTGAGAGATAAATCAAGTTACCTCAACTCCTGGCACTTGTGCAGCCCGGGTCCCATCCGCTGGATTCCTTCACACTGAATGCGGCAGTTCCCCAGGTCGAGGTGTTTTATTGTATCACAGAGTCCGATGGCATGAGACAGGACCGCGCAGTCAATCGGGTTCAACGTCATTCCATGGAATGAAAGTGTTTTCACAGATCCCAGTGCGGCCTGAGTCAGCCCACGATTCTGAGACTCAAACAGGTAGTGCAATGTGTTCAGGAGCCTCCTTTTACCAGCTTCACTGCTCGTGTTTCCACTCTGGCGTTTAACCTCCTCCCTCACCCAGTCAATCACCTGGCAGGTTGTTTGATGAAGAAATCGACCCAGAAACTCCTCCAGGCCCCGAGCTGTCATTGGGTTGGAAAGACCAGCAATAAAACGGAGAAATACCTCAAATCGCCCATCTGTCGTGTTGTGGGCATCAGTGAGGAATTTCAGGAATTCCCCGGGATGTATAGTCAGGAATTGTGCGACTGCAGCTACAAACTCTTGGATGGTGAGGTGTGGGAATGTGTACACCACGCTCCAGGCAGAATCCTCTCTCTCCAAAAGCTCCATCAAGAACACGGACAGGAACTGGGAAGGCTGAAAATTGTAGTTGATCAAATCTCCATCTGTGAACACAATCTTCTTCTCGGACACTCCTCTGAAGGCCATCTGACCAACCCTAAGTAACACATCACGGGGGTTCTCAATCTCACGGCCGTGGTTTTTCAGGATGTTGTAAATATAGTAGGAGTACAGTTGGGTGATGGTCTTGGGAACTCGCTGTGGGTCCCTGACTCTTTGTGTGAAGAAGGGGCCCAGTGCCAGAGCGAGGATCCAGCAATAGGAGGGGTTGTAGCTCATGGTGTACAGGATCTCGTTCTCCTTCACATAATTGAAAACAGCTTCCGCCACCGTCTGATCTTCAAAATGTCTGATGAAATATTCTTTCCGTTCCTCATCAACAAATCCCAGGATTTCAGCCCGGACACTGATATTCGCCTTTTCCAATAAATGTAACGCAGTGGGGCGGGTGGTCACCAGCACTGAACACCCTGGGAGCAGCTTGCCCTGGATTAAACTGTACACAATGTCCGACACTTCACACCTCCACTCGGGATCTGGGCACTGGTGCTTGGGTTCTCTATCTCTCCGACTGTCCGCAAAATCGATTTTGTGTTTGAATTCATCTAAACCATCGAATATAAACAGTAATCCCTCTGGGTTCTTCCAGACTTCTCTCAGGATATTCCCAAGGTAAGGATACTGATCCAGAATCAGTTCCTTCAGGTTTATTCGACAGTTAATACTGTTTAAATCTCTGAATTTGAAACTGAAGACAAACTGGAACTGTTGATATATTTTTCCCATGGCCCAGTCATTAACAATCTTTTGTACCATCGTTGTTTTCCCGATCCCCGGGACTCCGGCCACTGCTGCTGAACTCCCAGATTTGGATTTACTCCGGGAAAAGCTGCTCTGGAATAACTGATCAGTACGGATTTTTTCCAGCTGTCTGCGGAGTTGTTTCTCTCTATAATCCTCATGGTCTCTGCCTCTTGCCAGCAGCTCATGTTCCACCAGTGTCCGATCTCGAACAGTAGAAATGACCGTGAACTCAACGTATCGATCAGCCAGCTGGAAAACCTTCACCTTCTCCGTCATCAGGATCGTGTTCACTCTCAGTGTTTCAGTTTGTGCCCGCAGAGTCTCCTTGTGTTTCTGTTGAACATCTTCCATGGGAACAGAGAACATATTCCAAACGTTAAACGGCTCATCTGACTAAGAACTTCTGGTTCTGGTTCTAGTTATTTGTGAAGGTGAACATTCCCCTGATTGTTCTTTCTGAGGATGCTTAAACAAGCATCACACCCCACTAACATCTTAACTACATTCTACAGAGGCGTGGTTGAGAGTGTGCTGACCTTTTGCACCACAACCTGGTACTCCAGCTGCAGTGCTGCCGGCAAAAAAGCCTTGCAGGGGGTGGTTAGGGGAGCAGAGGTTATTGGGGTCTCTCTACCTTCTTCCAAGACCTCTTTCAACGTCGATGCCTCCAGAAGACACGGTACATCATTAAAAAAAACCCTCACACCCTCTCCATGAACTGTTTGTTCATCTGCCATCAGGTAAACGTTACAGGAGCATCAAAACTAAAACCACAAGGCTACTAAACAGCTTCCTCCCACAGGCAGTCAGACTGCTAAATAGCTGCTCTGCTTTGGACACTTTTAACTTGGACCGAACATCTACAACTTGATTTAAAGCGATATGTGGCTGTTGTGTTTTATTACTTATTGTTGTGTTTATTATTTAGTGTTGCGTTTGTTATGTTATGATTGCACTGCTCCTGGGAAAAGCTGTCTCATTCTGCCCTGCAGAGCTGATGTACGGTTGGAATGACAATAAAGTTTTTGAATCTTGAATATCCTATTGCAATCCTGACTGCACCTCCATTTACAACAACATTTCACTATATTTAAGGCATTGTTTGACTCATTGACAGACGATGTTAATGTTGATCTGGTGTGGAACTATGGAGAGCAGGACACTGCATTTTGGCCAGTCTGCACACTGGGGAGTCACAGGTGTCCACTGCTCGCATCAAAACAGGAGCAGAATACGCGGGAAATACTCAAGTCAGGCAGCGTCTGGGGGAGAATCACAGTGAAGTTGTGGATCGATAACCCATCGGAATGACAGAGATGAAAATGGGTAGTTTTCAATCGCAGTGATGGAGGATTGGTGGAAAGATGGAATCTCTCTTAATGGAAGAAGCCACAAGCGTCTGTCTCAGTGATGTACATTGTGTCTGTGGGAGAGGGTGGTGAAGTCTTTGCAACTGCTACTCATCAATCTTGCTGTGGGGGTGTGTGGCGCTGTCTTAGGAGGCCTCCGTCTGTCAGAGTCGACCATGGATGTCCTGCCCCTGCAAGCCGGGACACTCCGATATGGAGAGGAAGCTTCTGCCGAAGTAGCAAGCTCCCTCTCTCCATGCATCTGATGAACACAAAGGAACGACATAGACTGACACAGCTTGGCACCAGAGGTGTCGCAGGAGATGCCAGTCTGCGTTGAACACCATTTAACACTGACTCAGGGACTCCAGCTCCAGGCTTTTCCACTGGGTTTACTCCCAAACTCTTCCCCATGAGGGGTTACAGTTACAAGGCAGTGGAGTTTTGAGATCAGAGTTTTCTTGTTCCTGGGTGAGCTGTCAATCACAGCCGACAAGCCCCATCTGCCCAAAGTGACTGGTTGTAAGGCACCAGTAACCCACCTCTGCCCCTTCTCCTGTCAGAAGAAACGCTTCCACCGGGATTAGTGGCTAAACCGCACGTGAAGACCAAGAGCTGGACAGAGGCTACTCGCCAATGGGAGCATTTAATAGGTCGTTGCAGCTCATCCGCACTGTCACCCCCCTCCCCCACCCCCCGGTTATAACAATCTTAAGCAACCGAGGGGCGATGTATTATTGAAAATGAATCGGTAAATTGGTTTATTATTGTGACATGCACCACAGTGAAATGGAAAACTTTTCTGCATGCGATCCAAATAGATCATTACATCACATCGGTGCAATGAGGTTGTACAAGGAAAAATGGAACAGAATAGTTCAGGGAAACAGTGTTTCAGTTGCCGATAAAATGCAGTGCAGGCAGACGATAAGTAGAAGGCCAAAGGATCATTGGGAGGTCAGCGTTGAGTTTTTTTGGGACTATGTTCCTAAACTGTAGAATTCAACACCTTAAACTACAGTACTGTGCAGAAGTCTGAGGTGTATATTAGGACTGACACATTCTGTCTTTTGTTTTCTAGTTTGCACTTTATCCCGTTGTGATGCGGTTTGAACGGCATCGTCTGGATGAAAGGTGCTTTATAAATAAGTCATTATTATTATTATTATTATTATTATTATTATTATTATTATTATTATTATTATTATTATTATTATTATTATTATTATTATTATTATTATTATTATTATTATTATCTTAGCCTAAACTGGTAAAACCTGAGGTACAGGCATAGCCAAGCACACATATGACTCAATTGACAGGAGATTTCAGACTATTCTCGTGGTGTATAGTGCTATGGGTTTTCGAAGATTTACACGATTATCGCCGTGTGGGCCTAATTTATTAATACTATTCTGTAAAGCCTTTAGGATGATACCAGTTATCGATATTACGATTGGGATAAATAATACCCTGTTCGTGATCCATAGTCTTTCATTTTGCCCTTTTAATTCAATATATTTCTGGTATTTTTTTTTTACTAATTCATTTCTGTAAGTTATGTGTGTTTGGAATGGCTATATATATTTAAAAGGTTGCTTTTGCTTGTTTATCCTGTAAAATTACATCCGAACACAGATCATATATTATCCTATCTGAAATAATGATCGGATGCAGTATGATATGAAGGACTCTAACTCCAAAAGTGGAAGAGGCTTGTATATTTAGTAAATTATGGGGTTTTTCATCAGTTGTAGTTTAAGCAATGTTTTTGTGAATGTTGTTCGCCATTTTATTTTGCTTGTGCAAGTAATGAGATTCAGTTGAACTACTGCAGGATCTTTTAAAGTAGGATTGTTTGTAGTTTCTCTTATAATTTTCAGCATATATCGTCATGGACCTATTGGTCGTTTATTCTGTATTATTGATAACTACATGTGTCAACAACCTTGTCCTGTATTGCTACAATGATCCCTTCTGTTTCTGGGAAGAAGTCTCCAACTCTGAGACAGATGCTCGACACTTCCTTGTCGACATCTATGTCAATAGAGCTAATTGTGGATTTCAGAAAAGGCAAGATGAGGGAACACGACACACCAGTCCTCACAGAGGGATTTGATGTGGAAAGATTGAGCTATTCCAAATTCCTGGCTGTCAATATCTCCGAGTATCTAACCTGGACCCAATATATCGATGCAGCTACAGAGAAGGCACAACAGTGGCAATATTTCATCAGGAGTTTTCAACATCACTTGAATATTTCTACAGGTGTAACTTGCAGAGCATTGTAACTGTCTGCATCACCGTCTGGTTCACGAGGAACGGAGTAAGGCGCACACTCAACGATTCAGGAGCAACTTCTCCTCTACCATGCAGTTTCCGAATGGACATTGAACCCATCGATACTGTCTCACTAATCTCTTTTTAAATTTCTATTTCTGCACTACTTATTTAGTTTAATATTTCATATAATCACACAGACATGCACAGCTATATATGTTCAACTTCCAGGCCCTGAAGCCACTTCGCTGCTCAGCCAGATCCACCGTCTGACAGGCCACATGTCTCGCATGGACAACTCCAGGTTACCGAAAGCAGTACACTACGGAGAACTCTCTCAGGGCAAGAGAGATCGTGGTGCCCCGCGCAGGAGGTACAAGGGCCAAATTAAGCAGAGTCTCTCTCAGGTAAATATGGAGGTCAACGAGTGGCAGTCGCTGATCCACGGAAAAGCCAAGAATTTTGAGGAACCCAGAAGAGCGAGTGCTGAAAAGAAGAGGGGATGCAAGAAGGATCCAACTACCCAAGCGCCTGCATCCCAGCTGTCCCTGTGTCCCAACTGCTCCCGAGTCCACAGATTCAGAATTGGCCCCTACCGGGATCAACAATCGTGTCGTCATCCAGTACCACCAAACACACACACACACACACACACACACACACACACGCACACACACACACACACACACACACACACACACACACACACACACACACACACACACACACACGCGCACACACACACACACACACACACACACACACACACACACACACACACACACACCTATTTGGGAAGAGAACAGGATTTAGGGTAGGTTTCATGATCATTAATGCTTGGTGGAACCCCGGAATGTCCATGCCCTCAAACCCTTTTGTTCCCCGGATCTGGAGTACCTGGTGCTGCTGTGTAAACCTTTCCGGCTGCCAAGGGAGTTCCCGGCTGTTATTATCGCAGCTGTGTAATAACAACATCCCCCATTTGTGTGTTATTGTCACAGAGGGGAGATGATTTCCTTCAGAAATCGGTCAGGACTTCCCAAACCACAAAATTTGTATCAACAGTCCTGTGTGAACAGCACTTGCCGTGTGACCGACTGGTTACATTGCCGGTGATCAGCAGGAGCTCACGAAATTCAGCTCCGATCTGTGCAAAGTCATCCAGGCAGCGAAACGACAACACAGAGATCGTATTCAGACACAGCTCTCCACCAACAACAGACACAGCTTATGGCAAGCTCTGCACCCCAATGCAGACTTCAGAGCTAAGTGCAGTGGTGCTGCCAACATCGCTGCCTGTCTCCCAGAGGATCTAAGTCTCTTTACGCTCTGTTCGATATCGCCAACACTGAGACCCCGGGGAGAGCCGACAAAGCGACCTGCACATTGGTCATCTCTGAGGCTGAAGTTCGCAGGTGTTTCCAACGAATGGGCAGTCGCAAGCCTGCGGGACCGGACGGCGTCCCAGGGCGGGTACTCAGGATGCGCGCGGCACAACCGGCAGGTGTATTTACGGATATTTTTAATCTCACCCTCTCCCAGTGTAGAGTTCCCTCCTGCTTCAAATCATCCACCATTGTCCCTGTACCTAAAACGACTAAGGCAACATGCCTGAACGTCTGGCGTCCTGTCACACTCACCTCAATAATAAGCAAATGCTTTGAGAGACTGGTCAACGACTGCATCTGCAGCTTGTTACGACCCACACTGGACCCCCTACAATTCACTTACCGACACAACCGATCAACAGATGACACAACAGCCACTGCTCTGCACACCTCCTTAAACATCTGGAGAAGGGGGATGCTTGTGTGAGAATGATGTTATTAGACTACAGTTCAGCATTCAATACCATCATTCCCTCCAGGCTTGACAAGAAGCTCAGAGACCTCGGCCTTCACCCTGCCTTGTGCAGCTGGGTCCTGGACTTCCTGTCAGATCACCAGCAAGTGGTAAGAGTGGGCTCCCTCACCTCTGCCCCTCTGACCCTCAACACAGGAGCCCCTCAGGGCTGTGTCCTAAGCTCCCTCCTTTACTCTCTGTATGCGCATGACTGTGTCGCCACCCACAGCTCCAATCTGCTAATTAAATTTGCTGAGGATACTATATTTATTGGCCAAATCTCAAATAATAACGAGGCAGCCTACACAGAAGAAGTCATCACCCTGACACAGTGTTGACAAGAAAACAACTTCTCCCTCAATGTCGCAAAAACAAAGGAGCTGGATGCAATGTCGCAAAGACAAGAGGAATGGAGACGGGCTAACCCCTATTGACATCAATGGATCTGGGGTTGAGAGAGTGAACAGCTTCAAGTTCCTCGGCATTCACATCACTGAGGACCTCATGTGGTCTGCCCACATTAATTGTGTAGTGAAAAAAGGCACAACAGCACCTCTGTCACCTCAGATAGAACCGTAGAAAATTACAGCACAGAACCAGGCCTTCTTGGCTGTGCCGGACCATTTTACTGCCTAGTCGCACTGACCTGCATCTGGCCAGTATCCCTCCATACACCTCTCATCCATATGCCTGGAGAAGTTTTTCTTAAATGTCAAAAGTGAGCCCGCATTCACCACTTCATCTGGCAGCTGATTCCACACTCCCACCACTCTCTGCGTGAAGAAGCACCTTCCCTAATGTTCCCTTTAAACTTTTCCCCCTTCACCCTTAACCCATGACCTCTGTTCTTTTTTCTCCCCTAGCCTCAGTTGAAAAAGCCTGCTTGTATTCCCTCTATCTATACCCATCATAATTTTATACACCTCTATCAAATCACCTCTCATTCTCCTACATGCCAGGGAATAAAGTCCTAACCTATTCAAACTTTCCCTTTAACTCACTTTCTCAAGTCCCGGCAACATCTTTGTAAATCTTCTCTGCACTCTTTCAACCTTATTAATATCCTTCCTGTAATTAGGTGACCAAAACTGCATACAATACTCCAAATTCGGTCTCACCAATGTCCTATACAACCTCACCATTACATTCCAACTCTTATACTCAGTACTTTGATTTACAAAGGCCAATGTACCAAAAGCTCTCTTTATGACCCTATCTACTTGTGACGCCACTTTTAAGGAATTATGTATCTATACTCCCAGATCCCTCTCTTATACTGCCCTCCTCAGTGTCCTACCATTTACCTTGTATGTTCTAACTTGGTTTGACCTTCCGAAGTGCAATACCTCACACTTGTCCGCATTAAACTCCATCTGCCGTTTTTCAGCCCATTCCTCCAACTGGCCGAAATCCCTCTGCAAGCTTTGAAAACCTTCCTCACTGTCCACTACACCTCCAATCTTTGTATCATTAGTGAATTTGCTGATCCAATTTGCCACATTCTCATCCAGATCATTGATATAGATGACAAATAACAATGGACCCAGCACTGATCCCCGTGACACATCACTAGTCACAGGCCTCCACTCAGAGTAGCAATCCTCCACTACCACTCTCTGGCTTCTTCCATTGAGCCAATGTCTAATCCAATTTACTACCTCTCCATGTATACCTAGCGACTGAATCTTCCTAACTAACCTCCCATGCGGGACCTTGCGAAAGACCTTACTGAAGTCCATGTAGACAACAACCACTGCCTTCCCTTCATCCAATTTCCTGATAACTTCCTCGATTAACTCTAATAGATTGATTAAACATGACCTACCACGTGCAAAGTCATGCTGACTGTTTCTAATAAGTCCCTGTCTATCCAAATACCTGGAGACCCTATCTCCTAGTATTCCTTCCATTAATTTACCTACTACCGATGTCAAACTTACCAGCCTATAATTTCACGACTCACTTTTTGAGCCTTTTTTAAACAACGCAACTAGATAAGCTATCCTCCAATCCTCTGGCACCCGATCCGTGGATATCGACATTTTAAATATTTCTGCCAGTGCCACTGCAATTTCAATATTAGTCTCCTTCAAGGTCCGAGGGAATACTCTGTCGGATCCTAGGGATTCATCTGCTCTGATTTGCCTCAAGACAGCAAGCAGCTCCTCCTCTTTAATCTGTATAAGTTCCATGACCTCCCTACCTGTTTGCCTTGTTTCTTTAGACTCCAGTCCAGTTTCCTCATTAAATAAAGATGCAAAAAACCCATTTAATATCTCTCCCATTTAATCTGGTTCCATACACAGCCGACCACCCTGATCTTCAAGAGGATCAATTTTATCCCTTACTATCCTTTTGCTCTTAACATACCTGTAGAAGTTCTTAGGATTATCCTTCCCCCTGACTGCCAAGGCAACCTCATGTCCTCTTTTAGCCCTCCTGATTTCTTTCTTAAGTAATTTCTTACTCTTTTTATACTCCTCAAGCATCTTATTTCCTCCTTGTTGCCTGTACATGTTATACATCTCTCTCTTCTTCTTTATCAGAGTTCCAATATCCCTCGATAGCCAAGGCTCCTTATTCTTATTCATTTTGCCTTTAACTTACATACAAACTCTGCACTCTCAAAATTTCTCCTTTGAAGGTCTCCCACTTACCAATGACATCCTTGCCAGAGAACCACCTGCCCTAATCTACGATTTTTAGATCCCTTCTCATTTCTTCAAACTTGGCCCTTTTCAGGTTTAGAACGTCAACCTGAGGACCAGATCTATCTTTATCCATGATTAAGTTGAAACTAATGACGTTATGATCACTGGGAAAAAAGTGTTAACCGACACACACTTCCGTCACCTGCCCTAACTCATTTCCTAATAGGAGATCTAATATTGCATTCTCCCTAGTTGGTACAGCTATATATTGATTTCGAAAACTTTCCTGAACACATTTTACAAACTCTAACCAATCTAGATGTTTAACAGTATGGGAGTCCCAATCAATGTGTCGAAAATTAAAATCCTCTGCAATCACAAATTTCTGTATCCTGCAGTTGTCTGCTATCTCTCTGCAGATTTGCTCCAATTCTCACTGACTATTGGGTGGTCCATAATACAACCCTACAAATGTGGTCATACCTTCCTGTTTCTCAGCTCCACCCATATGGCCTCAGTGGACAAGCCATCTAATCTGTCCTGCGGAAGCACGGCTGTAATATTTTCCCTGACGAGCAAAGCCACCACCCACCCTTCAACCCTCTGTCTCTATCACGTCTGAAACATAGGAACCCTGGAACACTGAGCTGCCAGTCCTGCCCCTCCTGTAGCCAAGTTTCAGTAATGGCTATGATGTCATAATTCCATGTGTCAATCCAGGCCCTCAGCTCGTCTGCCTTTCCCACAATACTTCTCGCATTAAAATATACACACCTCAGGAAATTGTTACCACCACATCCAACCTTACTATTTATGAATTTGCATGAACAACCAACGTCATTTATTTTTACCCTCGTTCCACTATCTACTCTGGCACTCTGGTTCCCACCCCTCTGCCAATCTAGTTTAAACCCTCCCCAATAAAACTGGCAAACCTCCCTGCAAGTATTTTGGTCCCGTTGTAGTTCAGGTGTAACCCGGCTCTGTTGTACAGGTCCCACCTGCCCCTGAAGAGGTCCCGATGATCTAGAAATCTGAAACCCTGCCCCCTACACCAGTTTCTCAGCCACGTGTTCATCTGCCAGAGCATCGCACTCTTACCCTCACTGGCACGTGGCACAGGCAGCAATCCGGAGATTACTACCCTCTATCTCCTGTTTTTCAACTTCCTACCAAGCTCTCTGTCCTCACTCTTCAGGACATCCTGAATCTTTCTACCTATGTCATTGGTACCGATGTGTACCACGACATCTGGCTGATCATCCTCCCACCTCAGAATACTGTAAAGGCGATCAGAGACATCACTGACCCTGGCACCCGGGATGCAACAAGCCATCCGGGAGTCTCTGTCACAACCACAGTATCTCCTGTCTGTACCCCTGACTATGGAATCCACTATCACTACCGCTCTCCTCTTGTCGCAGGTAAGCCTCCCCCACAACAGTATCCAAATTGATATACCAATTTTGGAGGGGAATGGCCACAGAAGAACCCTGCATTAACTGTCCTTTCCCCTTCCCTTGCCCGATGGTAACCTAATTAGCTCTGCCCTGTTTCGTAGGTGTAACTACCTCCCGGAAGCTACTATCTATAATCTGCTCAGTGCCCGAATGATCCGGAGGTCATCCAGCTCCTGCTCCAGTTCCCTAACGCGGTCTGTTAGGAGCT
The DNA here is from genome assembly GCF_030144855.1 of Hypanus sabinus. Classification (NCBI taxonomy): domain Eukaryota; kingdom Metazoa; phylum Chordata; class Chondrichthyes; order Myliobatiformes; family Dasyatidae; genus Hypanus; species Hypanus sabinus. The sequence goes on along the minus strand of NW_026780476.1, from coordinate 332,466 downwards.
GCAGCTGGAAGCACTTCTTGCAGGGATCGTTGTCAGGGACACTGACTTCCCACATCCTGCAAGAGGAGAATTCCAACAGATTGCCTGGCATATTCTCTAGTCTGAACAAAAAAAAAAGAAAAACAGAGAAACAGATGGTTGAGGACGTTTGAGATGGCTCCTAAATGCTAATGATTTTCTATAGGGGCACAATTCTGTGCATCCTGACTGGCTGCATCACTGCCTGGTTTGGGAACTGTACTTCTCTCAATCGCAGGACTCTGCAGAGAGTGGTGCGGATAGCCCAGTGCATCTGTAGGTGTGAACTTGCTACTACTAAGGTCATTTCAGAGATAGGGGGTAAAAAGTGCCCGAAGGATCAATCTGGACACAAGTCTCACCAAGCACAAACTGTTCCAGCTGCAATCATCCGGGAAATGGTACCGCAGCTTAAAAGCCAGGACCAACAGGCTCCGCGACAGCTTCTTCCACCAGGCCATCAAACTGATTAACTTACGCTGATACAATTCTACATTTTCCACAATTGTATACATAAATACTGACTCCCTTCAGACACTTTACTGTATTCGTGCTGCTGTGGCAGATAAAAAAAATTTCACTACATGTGTCCATGATATTAACCCTGATCATGAAATTTGTTTTCTGGCTGTTGTCTCAGTTTTTAGATCTGTTATTCATCATCCTCATACTGTCCTCGTTCATATCAATCCAAGCGCGCTCCAGTGCACATGGTGTTTTCCAGAAATTGCTATTTAAGTTCTTATTGTTTTGCATATTTTCCAGATCTGTTTCAGACCAGGGTATTTTACCAAAATTATACATCAGTATGGGCACAGTGAGCGTTTACTACCTTTGTTATATTTTTACTGTTCAGCTCTGTTTGGCAGATTTTCTTGATCCTTGATGTAAATTCAAAGTTTGTTCAGCTTTGCAGTAAATTCAGATTTTCTTCAGCCTTGAAGTAAATTTTGTTGGAAGGTTTTCCTTCATCACACTATTGTCTATTTTCTTTGCTTATTGATATCATAAATATCCGTTTCATATTCTGTTGCATTGCATCCTGATGCTCTGTTTGATATTCTACCGGCTCTATTGCACCTTTCTTTATGTTTAATCATGTTCTGTACTTTCCTATTCTAAAGTTCATGCTTATATATTTGGAAATTAGTTCCATTATTTGAATTATTTGTTTCAGCTTTACTGATGCAAGAGCAAATAGTTTCAAATCATCAATGTATTGATGCATCAAGGCATAATTCGTATTTTTTCTGATTAGATACTTGATTTTTGTCTGTTTCGGTAAATTACGAGTAGGATTACAGCGAGACAAAACCATAGTGGGCTTAGTGAGACGCTCTGGAAAATCCCTCCATTTATTTTGATAGTGGTCGTTGTTCCTCTGTGGTTGTTACTAGGACGATTATTTTACGCGAATGCTTCATCAGTTGCAGAAATTACAAGTATTGTATGAATTTTATATATATTTGGAACTTCTCTTAAACACACAAGGAACAGAAACAGATGTGTTTTTTTTTGATTGACAATATAACACTGAAAGTTTTCTGCTTTCCACAGCGTTTGAAATAGAATTACATAATCTGCTATCTGTTGTTCAAACCCGAACGGTATTCTGTCTGCTCTCCTGTGAGTATATTGTGATTATCTAAGTTGTTATCTGAGTTGTTATTAGTTACGAGGTGTACGATGCTATAATTTTAGATATAAAATTGTCTTATTATTATTAAGAGCCAATAATAACATAGTAGGTGACCATTTAGTAGTCTTATAAATGCAGAATAAAGCTGTCGTTGAGGCTGGTGGTACATACCTTCTGCCTTTTATATGTTTCTGCCCCATGGGAGTAGGACGGAAAGGAAGTATGAGGTGGTTTGGGGTTCAGTAGCAATGCTTTGTGTCAGGTTTGTGTCTTGCCAGCTTGATTGGGTTCCTCCAGGAGGTGACAAAGGTGATGGATGCAGTTACACATGGATATTGTCTACTTGTATATTGGTAGAGTGTTTGACAAAGTCCCACATTGGAGGCTCATACAGAATATTAACATGCTTGAGAACTGTGGGGAATTGTCCTGGCTGCCGGGGACACAAACTGGGAGAAATGTCTTGGCTGGCGGGTGGTGAATCTGTGAAATTATTGTCATAGACGGCTGAGGAAGACTCTTCATTGGATATATTTAAAATGCAGGTCGATATGTTCCTGAATAGGAAGAGCGTCAACGTTTACTGGGATAATGGGGTAGAGAGGAATTGAAGAGCAAATTCACTGAGCCGAATGGCTTAATTCTGCCACTAACGTGCCAGGGATGTTGGTGGAGGCTAAAACATTAAGGGTATTTAAGAACCTCTTGAACAGACACATGGATGAAAGAAAAATAGAGGGTCACGGGGTAGTGTGGGTTTAGTACTCTTTTTAAAGGAATACATGGGTCGGCACAACATCCAGGGCGGAAGAGCCTGTACTGTGCTGTAGTATTCTAGTGTCTAGAGTCTAGTGACTAGGGTCATGTCGGAGGCAACTATGTTATAGATGCTCCTAGTTATACATGAATGTGCAGGAAATGCAAAAAAATGGTCAATAATATAAGAAAGGATACCAAAGTTCTTTTTTTTTCTTCCCCAGATATATAAAGAGTGAAAAAAAGGGAGAGGGTCGATATCGGATCACTAGAAACTGTTGTTGTAGATGCAGTACCGGGTGAAAAGGAAATGCCAGACAAACTCTGTGCAAGTCAATGGCAGAATTCCAAAAGGTAAAGAACATCAGCGAACAGAATTGCGTGTAATGCTGTTACAAACGAAAAGGGGCTTGGAAGATGAAAGGTCTGAAGATAGAAAAGTCACCTGGACTGGGTCATACAGTATATCGGGAGCCTACCAAGGGTGTGTTGGGATTCCCAGAGCGTTAGGACCTGGAGTGAAGGCTTCATCAGAACCAACAGCTGGATTACGAGAAAAATATATTGTAGAATACTCAAGCTGCAAAGAGAGATGTTTTGAATTGTTACTTGATTCCAGAGATCAGCGAATGATTAATGGCGAATTTTGATTCCCAGGCTTTGCCAAGTCACAGCCTAACACTTGAGATGTGGTTTGAACTGTGCATTTCATCACTCACCGATCAGCTGAGTGGGTAATTCCGATAAACCTTGGCCGATGTTCATGTATTCCTGTGGATCAGGACCTGTTTAAATATTAAATAAAAACATCCATGGAAACAGAGCTAAAATAATTAAAATAACTAAAATGTTTATCTCAATGTGCCTTTGTGTTCAGAGCGTGGATTTAACATACCGTGTTCCTGTATTTCCCTCAGTATTCTGTCCAACTTCGGTAACTCAGTCCTCCATGTCAGAAAGGATTCCCACATCGCCCTCCGGGCCCGGGAGCCTTTGTCATTCACCAGACTGAGGAAGAGTCTGGAACTCTCTGCCCGGTTTCCCTTCTCTGTCAGCTCAGTGACTTTCTACAAATGGAAACAATGGACTTATTGTGGAGCAGACAGACAGACATGGAGAATGTGCAGGAAAGTATCTGTTCATGGCACCAGTAGCTTCAGAACAGATGCAGTCATTGGGCTGCTGCCTCATCCTCCCTGGGTTCAGTCATTAACAGAGAAACAGTAACTGAAGGAAATTCTAAATCAATAGTGTGTAAGAATAAGGATTTACTGGCACCCTGCAGTAGATGCAATGGGATTAATTTCCTCGATCTCTCAATGTGCAGCATTACATCAACAAGATGTGACAACAAGAACGGAAGAGAGGGAAGAGAGAGAGAGCAAAAACAAATGGATGGCGGGCATCACTGAATCGTGGCTGACAAAAGTTTATAGTTGGGTGCTTAAATCCAAGGATAAATATTTAATCGAAAGGATACGCAGGTAGGTGAAAGTGTTGGGTCGAAGCTGCTGTCATTAAAAATGAAAAGTCCTGAGAAAGAGGTGATGTCGGATTAGACGATGAGGATGTTAAGAAACTGCGTAGGTAAAATGACCCTGATGGAAATTATATACAGGCATGTTAACAGTAGCCAGGATGTAGGCTGCAGATTACAACGGGGGAGAGGAGAGCATGGAAAAGGGTCAATGCTAAAATTGTCACAGGGAATTTCAATATCCAGGTAGCTTTGGAAAATCAGGTCGGTGCTGAATCCCAAGTGAGGGAATTTATAGAATGCCTATGAGATGGCTTTTGAGAGAAGCCTATGGTTGAGCCCACTATAGGAAAGGCGGATCTGGATTCTGTGTTGTGTATTGAACCAGATTTGATTAGGGAGCTTCAGCTGAATAAACCGTTAAGAGGCAGTGATCATAAAATAGCAAAACTCAGCCAGCAGGTTGAAAGGGAGAAGGTGAAAGAGACCTAGGAGTCCTAGTTCACCAGTCAATGAAGGTGAATGAGCAAGTGCAACAGGCAGTGAAGAGGGCAAATGGAATGTTGGCCTTTGTTACAAGGGGAATTGAATACAAGAGCAAGGATGTTCTTTTGCATTTGTACAGGGCCCTGGTGAGACCACACCTGGAATATTGTGTACAGTTTTGGTCTCCAGGTTTAAGGAAGGACATTCTGGCAATTGAGGAAGTGCAGCGTAGATTCACTAGGTTGATTCCTGGGATGGCAGGGCTGTCTTACGCAGAGAGATTGGAGAGATTGGGCTTGTACACGCTGGAATTGAGGAGATTGAGAGGGGATCTGATTGAAACGTTTAAGATAATTAAAGGATTTGATAGGATTGAGGCAGGAAATATGTTCCAGATGTTGGGAGAGTCCAGTACCAGAGGGCATGGATTGAGAATAAGAGGTCAGTTATTTAAAACAGAGTTGAGGAAGAGCATCTTCTCCCAGAGAGTTGTGGAGGTGTGGAATGCACTGCCTGGGAAGACGGTGGAGGCCAATTCTCTGGATGCTTTCAAGAAGGAGTTGGATAGATATCTGATGGATAGGGGAATCAAGTGATATGGGGACAAGGCAGGGACTGGGTATTGATAGTGAATGATCAGCCATGATCTCAGAATGGCGGTGCAGACTCGAGGGGCCGAATGGTCTACTTCTGCACCTATTGTCTATTGTCTATTGTGAAGTTAGAGGTATCAGTGCTACAGTGGAATAAAGGAATTACCTCGGCATGAGAGAGGAGCTGGGCAATAATAAATTCGAAAAAGACACTAACAGGGAGAATGACAGGACAGGAATGGCTGAAGTTTCACGGAGCAATTCTGAAGGTGCAGGACAAAAGATCACAATGATGAAGAATTATTCTAAAGGGGGGATAATCAACCGTAGCTGACAAGGTAGTCAAAGCAGCACAAAAGCAAAGGTGAGGGCACAGAATATTACAAAATATAGTAGAAAGCTGGAGGACTGGGATGTTTTTACCCTAAAACACTGGAACGTGCCAGGCATTTGAGAATGTCAGGTGGCCGAAGTGAGCGTATTTGCAATTATTGCGGAGAAGGCGCTTGGTAAGCTGAAAGTTCTGAAGATAGATGAGCCCAGATGAACTCACCCGATTGCTTCTGAAAGAGGAGGAAGAAGAGATTGTGGAGACATTAGCAATGATCACTCAAGTATCACGAGATTTTGGAGTGGTTCCGGAGGACTGATCATTTTAAACTATAGGCCAGTTAGCCTGATCAGCGTTTGGAAAGATGTCAGCAGTCGATAATTGAGGATAAGGTTTCGGGGTATTCAGACGCACATGATAAGAAAAAGGCCAACATCCATGGAAGGGAATCCTGCCTGACTGAACTGTTGGAATTTTTTGAGAGAACAGCATGCTGGGTCGACAACAGAGAGTCAGTGCAAGTTGTTTACTTGGACTTCCCGAGGATATTTGACCAGGTGTCCCACATAGACCGATGTAAAAATGGACACGTCAGTGGCATCTGCCATGTAGTACAGTGATTTACGTGGCCATATATTTAGCAGAAATTATGAAGACGTAGACTATTTTTGAATCTGGGAGAAAATTCAGAAATCAGAGTTGTAAAGAGACTCTGGAGACCTGGTGCAGGATTCCGTGCAGTTTGAGTTGGTGTTCGGAAAGGCAAATACAATGCTAGCATTCACTTCGAGAGGATCAGAATATAAGAACAAGCACTGGCCAGACCGCACTCGCATATTTTGATCCCCTGATCAGAGAAAATATGTGATGGCATTGTGAAAAATCCAGAGAGAAATCTAAACGAACAGAACCTGTGATATTAAACCAGACTTTGATGGGAGTGGATCCTGGATGCACCTGTAGTGGCTGGAGTGTGGGAGGATGAGTGGGAATCTAATTTCAAGCTGTGGAAAATCGAAAGGCATTGAGAGGACGTGGAGATGATGCTTCTAAGTGGGGTAGTCTAGAACCAGACGGAACAGCCTCAGATTAGAGGGATGTCGATTTGGAACAGAAATGAGGATATTATTTAGCCTCGATGTAGTGAATCTGCAGAATCCATTGGAACTGACAGCTGCGGAGACCAGGTCATTGGGTATATTTGAAACAGAGGTTGGTATCGTCTTGACTCGTCTGGTCAGCAAAGTTCACTGGGAGGAGAATGGGGTTGAGAGGGATAGTAAATCACCCATGATGTAATGGCGGAGCAGAAGCGATGGGCCTAATGGCCAATTGTGCTCTGATGCCTTATGGTCTCATGATGTGTAAAGACAAAAGAAGATTAAGAAATGTCAGTGCGGCTATCTTGTAATGGAGATGGTTACTGCCTGGCACTCATACCGTAAAATGGTAATGACTTCCTGAATGCAGGCATGGGCTTCCTGATTAACTGAGGAATTATGAATTGAACATTTAATAGTCTTCAAGCAATATACACCTATGATGGAATTAAGGTAACTGAATATGGATGGGCTTAGGACATTGCTCTGAGAAATAAGAGAGGCAGCGTTTAAGGGTAAGTACAACATTGTGGGCCGAAGGGCTTGTACTGTGCTGTACTGTTCTATGTTCTGTGTCCCGGATTTGAATGATTGATCTCCTAGAACAGATATCAGTAGGGAATTGGAAAGGTTTTCCATTATGCGAATAATGGACAACAATTATGGAACAAATCAGCATCATTCTCTGATGGTCCACTGCACTGTAAAATAATCCCTCAGTTTCACTGCTACCAGGTCTGAGGAGTTACCGTTGTGAAAGAAATTTAACGAGTAAAACAGATGTCTCCAGATGATGAATTTATAGATCAGCATCATATTTACAGATTACCTCTTGCCTTTGGATACTGCCTGTGTGATTCATTACAGACAGCGCCAATGAGTCCCAACGAGAACAGAGTTACTCACGGGTGTAACGCACTTGATTTTCTAATACCACTCATGGCTGAATAGGTCAGATCTAGGACAAGACAATCACTGTTTGTGAGCTCCAAGGAGAGTGACCTGAAAAGGTGAGTCCCTGTCTCTCATTAGTCAGATATTCAGCAAGTTAGCAGATGTTGTTTTTGTTTGCCCCTTCCCTTTCAAGACAATCTGTTGATTTTTTTGGTCTCATGAGATATCAGCCAGCCGGGAGAATTATGTTCTGTGCTTTCTTCTGCCCTTTTAGATCAAACTATTGATGTTTGTGGTTATGAGATATCAGCTTTGTGCGTGATCTTTCACATCCAATCAATCAGCGTTTTTCGAGGAATTTACCAGGAAAGTTGATGCGGGCAAGGTTGTGGATATTGTCTACATGGACTTCAGCACGGTATTTGTCAAGTTCCCGTATAGGAGGACGGTCTAGAAGATTCAGTTGCTTAGAATTCAAGATAAAGTAGTAAACTGGATTAAACACTAACTTTTTGGAAAGAATCCGGAGTGTCACTATAGACTGTTGGCGCCTGTATCTCATGCAGTGTCACGGGGATCGGTGCTGTGCTTGTTGTTGTTTGTCTTCTATATCAATGATCTGGATGAAATTACGGTTAACAGCATCAGCAAATTTGTTGATGACTTCAACATTGGGAAGGTGCAGTGGACAAAGAGGAAGACTACACGAGATTGCAGCGAGGTCTGGACCAACTGGAGAATGGGCTTAAAAGAGGCCGATGCAATTTAATGCAGACAGGTGCAAGATGTTGCACTTTGGATGGACCAATCAGGGTAGATCTTACAGAGAGACTGGTAGAACAAAGTGATCTGGGAATACAGGTTCATAAGCCATTGAAAGTGGCAGCAAATGTTGATAGGCTCTGAATGAAAGTTTCTTAGCGCATTAAGCTTGGTAAATGAAAATATCGTGTACGATATGATGTTGTATAAGACGTTGGAGAGCATTAATTTGGATATTATGTGCAGTTCTGCACACCGACCTGCAGGAAAGATGGAAATAAGTTTGAAAGTGTACAGAAAAAAACATTACAAGGATCTTACCTGGACTGGAAGACCTAAGTTATAAGAAAAAAGTGAACTGATTAGGACTTTATTCATTGGAACATGAAAGATTGAGTGGAGATTTGACAGAAGTGTACACAATTACATTGGGATATAGGTAGGATAAATGCAAGCAGGCATTTTGTACTAAGGAAAAGAGGTACTACAACAAGAGTTTATCACTAAAGGGTGAAAGGTGAAAAGTTCAAAGGGTACAAAGGTGAAACCGGTTTACTCAGAGGGTGGTCAGAGTGCGAAACTAGGTAGCAGGGCAAGTAGTGCAAGTGGTGAAGAGAATTCTGAATAGATGCTTGCGTAATGAGCGTATCGAGCGCCATGGCCCGGTGCAGGTCAGTGGAAATAAGTAGATTCTGTAGTCTGGCATGGAACAGATGGGCCAAAAGGCCTGTTTCTGTACTGTACTTTGCTGTGACTATGACAAGTCAGCCACACATTGTTTGGGATCTCACGGAGCCAAGATAAGCTGTGGTTAGCTGGTTTCCCTCCCTCTGTTACCGCAGTGAAGCCGGTTGGCCCAATTGACAGTTTAATGCTCATCCTGGATTAATGAGATGAGGTGAAGCTACCCGTCGGTTCAGCCAAGATTTGAAATTAGTTTCAGACCGAATGCCTTTTGGAAGTCCAGATATGCAGTCACTGCTCTTACTTCACACTGATAAATACAGCAGGTGATACAGGGAAATGTGATGCTAAACCTGCAGTTCCCAGTGCTCCCCACCTTAACAACTGAAACCAGATCTGTGAGAGACAAGTCAGAGATCAAAGTCGATCTCCTAAAACGTGCAGGAGATTAATGTTGATCACAATTCCCCCTGATACCAGCAGATCAGTGACAATACACGAATTGCTCTCACCTCATTTTCTTCTGTACTGAAGTGTCCCTCCTCTGTCAACATCAAACCGAGTCTCTCAACCTTTTCTTCAATTGCTTGTTTGAGTCTGTCCCTGTAGAACTTTGTCAGTTGGTACAGTCGATATTCCTCCCCCTGTGCCAGGAGGTCAGAGATTGTAAACTGCGGCTCTGTGAATATAAAAAGGAAAATGTAGGCTTGAACTCAGGTATCCCTCGTCTCCACCGCTCTCACCCAACTCGACAAAAAAACCGTGTCTTGAACCTGCCTCCAGATACAAAATTGGATTAATTCTCCATCTCCAACACCATCACACTGAGCACGAAATCCCCCTACGGCTGTGTGCACAGACCACTGCTGTTCACTCTGCTGACCCACGGCTGTGCTGCAACACACAGCAAGAACGACGAGTCAGCTTACAGAGAGGAGGTGCAGCAGCTAACGGACTGGTGCAGAGCCAGCAAACTGTCTCTCAATGTGAACAAAACAAAAGAGATGGTTGTTGACTTCAGGAGGGCACGGAGCGACCACTCCCCGCTGAACATCGGCGGCTCCTCAGTAGAGATCGTTAAGAGCAACAAATTTCTTGGTGTTCACCTGACGGAGAATCTCACCTGGTCCCTCAACACCAGCTCCATGGCCAAGAAAGCCCAGCAGCGTCTCCACATTCTGCCAAGGCTAAGAAAAGTCCATCCCCCAACCCCATCCGCATCACATTCTACCGGGGCTGTATTGAGAACATCACTGCCTGGTTCGGAAATTGCACCATCTCGGATCGCAAGACCCTGCAACGGATAGTGAGGTCAGCTGAGAAGACCATCGGGGTCTCTCTTCCCTCCATCACGGACATTTACACCACACGCTGCATCGGTGATGAAGTTGGAAAGTGTGAAGTGAAGAATGAACACTACGGTACTGGGCACCACACACACACACACACACACACACACACACACACACACACACACACACACACACACACACACACGCACACACACACACACACACACACACACACACACACACACACACACACACACACACACACACACACACACACACCTACCTGCAGATAGGGTAGATGGTCACAGTCTTTTTGCCTGGGTAAGGAAGTCTGAGACTCGAGGGCAGAGATTTAAAAGGGACCAAAGGGGCATTTTTTCACGAGGTGGCTGATGGGTATAAATTACATGCATCCGGAGGAGGCCGCAAACTCAAATAAAATTACAAAATTGAGAGCATGTGGGCAGGATAAAGAGGAGAAGAAGTTTCCTAGGGAAATTTGGGAAAACTGTTGGAAAATGGGGCATTTAGATCAGCATGAATTATATGGGCCAAAGGACCCGTTTCCAGGCTGGAGCATCGTTTTTATTCCAGCTGGAATCTCAGATTTGAGCAGAATCACAATGTCTACAGGTGACAGAGACATTTGGTCATTGGTTATGCCGGGTTTCCCAGCCAAGATCCTGGGAATTTAAATTCAGGTAGAAGATCATATCAAGAGGGAAATATTTAGAAACTTAGGTTTACCATTTCTCCACAGCCCAGACATTCACTGGGGTGTTAAAACTCTGAAGCAGATCACAAATGTATCTACAATGAGCTGCCTCCTGATCCTGAGCCATTCCCAGCACCGGCAATGATCCCCGCTCCGCTACAGAAAACAGATATCGGTGACACCCCTCCTCCTTTGCGTAGCAGGCAAGAAAAACCAGGGGGGAGTTGGTAGCTTTCCTTCCAAAACCTGAAATGCTGTGTTATCATAGAATCTCGGAAATCCCGGAAATGCTCCTATCATCTGCTTCTGAATTTTATAAATGAAAGTTGAAGATGTCTTACATATCAGGGCCTGTCTGTAATGACCCTGACCCTGAACATGGACATAAACCACAAGATCACTGTCACATTCCTGTCTCTGTTTCACTCACGACCACCTGGTTCAGGAGTCCCTGCTCCTTTCACTCAGCTGAAGGTTTGTGTGGTGAGCGGAGTGATTCGACCATTACTGGTGTCAGGTCCCTGCGCTGGAACTGTTGGGTTGATCAATTACTCAAGGCCGCTTTACCAGTGGGATAAATTACACTGCTGGATGAAACTCTTCTATGCACTGTTAACACCTCTGTCAGTTCTTTCATCTGAACTATTGTGTACAAACGCGATAAAAGTTTAATTCAAAGACCCCTGTGATCATACCTTTGTCCATTCTGATTCTGACTGACGATTGTTGATTGTCGTCGTCTTGTTTACACTTTGGTCGCGCTGCAGGACAGCTCCACCTGCTGGTGATTCTCTAAATTTCACAACAAGCAGACAGTGAGTCAGAGAGTACGACTACTTTGCAAATATGACAGTATTTCCATCCGCTGTAGCATTTGGCATGGGGACCAAACATTCACTGTTAGTAACCACTGCAACACTATATTTGTCCACTAATACCTGGCACATCTACTGACAGAGTTGCAGAGCAATAAAATCCAAATTCAGAGCGTTCAACCCAACGAGACAATGCCAACTACAGTGCCCACTGAGATGGTCACAGTTGCCTGTGATGGGGCCATCTCCCTTCTGGCCTCTTCACTACATCTACACACCCCAACTGCTTTTTGATTTATGGAACTGCACCTACCTCATCCACTTCCTCTGGCTGTTTCCTCCACATGATCCCCAACATCTGCATGAATCCACTGCTGATCAGATTGGGTTTGTAATCTCTTTACCAGCCCCTGTCCATTTAGATCCCCTAGATGCTACGATAATCTTCTCTGTGAACAGTAACTGCTAATGTTGTGCATTCTGCGAACTTACCCGTCAAGTAATCCTTGTGCAACCGCATCCAAATCATTACTATAAAATAACGAATATCAAACGTCCCAACTTTTAGCACACCGCTAATTACTCGCCTCCATTGTGAGGAGAACCATTCAACCAGCACTCTTTGCTTGCTACCTTGAAGCTAATTTTGAATACATCCAATTTGCTCTCTCCGGACAGCATGGGACCTGGTCTTCGAGACCAAGTTGCCATGTGACACTTTTTCAAGGGCTTTACTGAAGTCCCATGCACAACATCCATGGAAACATAACTTTGAATTTCCACCTCTGCTTAATGTCACGTTCATAGGTTCTGACAATGTAATTAGCAGAAAAGTAATTGATGAGGTCAAGGTATGTCAATGTAAATTATGGGTTGCCATGTGCTAGTTAGGACTGAATAAAATGCAGTGTTGGGATATGTTGCTTTATAAATGGTCTGTTCTCTGCAGAGGCCTACGCGACGATATATTCGAGGGTAAGTATATCACTGCAGATTGCAATAGCCAATGGGATCAAGGACATGTTGCTGCAGTTCATGGTAATTCCACATTTCTACAATCACTACAACACGACACACTTGGGGCTTCTTATAAAGGGATGAAATTGTCAACGCATTTTAAGATGATTATAACGTAACAAGGAAACATCAGAACTAACCAAAAGCTTCTTCAGATGATGCAGCACCTTCAAATGAGCAAACACTCAGAGAATGTGAGTGACTTTAAAGAGCTGGGCTTCTGAAAGCACATTACCAGTCCTGGAGTGATTGCAACTTGCTCTGACCGAGGCATTCCACCTATTTCGTACCTTCCTTTGTAAAGATTTGTAATGTTTACAGGACCAGTGTCCGAGTGAATGAGACTCACCAAACTTTCTCCTGACTGAATCAATGGAAACTCTGAATCAGAGGGTTCTCTTCAGTTGGTACTCTCAGTCCTCGGGCTGGTTCACTTGTCGCTGTTCCCTCGTTCTCAGTCGTGGCTTCTTTCCAGCTGTCGGCTTTTCTTCCAATAAATCTCTCACCGCAGGTCTAACTTTAACCAGAGAGATAATGAAGCACATTAACAATACAAAGGAGAAAAAAGTATTTCTGCTCATTTTTTTCAAAAGCGAATCTCACTGAAATTTAAACGCTGAAGACAAATAAAAAGATCTCATTGAACAAATTTGTAATTGTCCCTCACACGTCACAAATCCTCATACGGGATACGAAGGACTCATCATTCAGTCATGATGAGATATCAGAGCAGAATGAAGTGATTCATTCCATCGAGTCTCCTCCATCATTCAAACATGGCTGATTTTTTCCGCCCCAATGCCATATTCCTGCGTCCTCTTATAAAGTGCTGGAAACTCGGTACATCAGATTGCATCTGTGGAACAAGACACTGTGGAAGACCCAGTATCAGAACTGGGATTATCCAGGATGATGCGTGATATGTTGAAAGCTTAATTGCGCAATTTGGCCCAGATCTCATCCTTGCTCATACCTATAATGGGGGTTGTACTACACACAGTGTTCTGAAAATGTGGTAAAAGTGATTATCGGGGCATTAATAGTGATCTTTCGAGAGACGAAAACGAAAAGCTCTTGAATTTATAGTAAATGGACCGTCTAGTTATTCGCTGCTCAGAATTAGTTCTATATTGTTAAGCACCTGAGCATCATTGCCTCACAGTACGCTCCCACGGACAAGGCGAAATTATTAATAATTTTTCTTGCGTTATTCATTATTATTTCCTGGATAGCAGAGAGGCTCCCGGTGAAACTGTTTTGTCCACTCTATTGACTTATAACATCTCCTCTATAACAGGAAACACGATAATGTACCATATTCAATCGTGATTAATATGCATAGAATGCAACGTGCTTCGTCTCCAATGTTCCCTCTAATTACTATTTTTGCCGCTGCGTGGATCAACCATTGCTCTGAGCCGGGAATTTTCGCACAGCCTGAAAAAAGCACAGCATCGTTGCTGTGTCCTCTTTTGTAAAATTCATCTATGAATATTTTAGGATGAAGACAGACGAGAAACAAAACAAACATTCTTTTGATTTTAATTACTAAATAAAGTATAGGATAAAAATGCAGTACAAAAAGAAAAAAAAATCAGGTTTCATAAACGTTTATCCGACAGTGTTTAATTCCATCTGCGCTACAACAAAGGCTCCGTTCGCGGGAGCATTTTGGTTATGCAGACGCGCAGTTTAGAGGGAACAGTGACGGGTCACGCTCTCTCCAGATTATCAGTGTTTTGTCCACTGCCTTGCCAGAGACAGCCTGTTGTTAGAAACATGCAAATCGTCAACAATCAGGCCCGAACTCATCCGTGTTCATATTCGAGATGGGTGAGGATTAGCCTAAATGGGAAATGCACTAAATGGCCTCTTCGGTAGGTACAAGAGTATGCCAGCTCATTAATGCGAATCTCTTAATCATCTGCTTGCAACTGAAAGCACAAACACATGCAGATATGGTCAACGGGTTCAGTTGTTATTCAGGCCAAACATCTGAAGAGGAAATAAATGTGATGTAAGTGACGTTGACCGGGGAATGATCGTTGGTGCCAGACCGGGTGGTATGAGGGTTACGGAAACTGATCAGCAGCTTAGATTCTCAAGTATAAATCTCTCGGTTTACTGAGAATGGTCCGGAATCAAACCAAAGGAAAATCCAGTGAACAGCGGTTCTAAAGGCCGCGTTAATGGGAGAACTCAATGAGATTGGGCAGACTGATTAAATACGACAGGAAAGTGGCAAGAACTCAAATAACCACGCACTCCAACAGCGGAGAGCAAGAGAGCGTCACTGAGCACCGAACATAGAATGTGGACGGGGTGCAGCCGCAGTAAACCCCGAGCATTCACTCAGTGTCACATCATTAGGAACAGAGGTACAAAAAAACGTGCCCCCTGAGTGTAGACTTCCATACTTTTATCAACTGTCAGTGAGATTTATTATAGGAATTTCTATCCTAAATTTCACTGCCAGATATATAAAGTATTTGTAAAAACAAAAAAACACACAAACAGAATAAAACACACATATTCGTTAATCCACGCAACCCTAAGGACAATATTGAACTGATAGAAACAATAGCATTGCGAGGGCGACCAGTGGGCGTAATAAAGCACCATAGCATTTCCCCTATGACCCTGTCCAGACCTGGTGCTGGACTCCAGGTCTGAACATCTGAATTTTGGGACAGGTTTAAATCACTGATTCTGACTCAGTCAGAGGGTTAGTTTTGCTGCAAGGAAGCAACATTAATCGATGAAGACAAAGGAACGTCGTCAATTGCCAGTTGTTTAGCTGACGTGTCCAATCTGTATGTTATCTTGACAGAAACAGATATTCGCAGTGGTGACAAAGGGGTTCAGTCTGGTTTATTTCAAATTGGAGAGGGGTGTGGAGTTTTGAAATCAATGCCTTGTGGTGCCACCATCTTTAATTCAGCGTGTTCGGAGTGGAGGGTCACACAGCACGGGAACAGCCTTTGGCCGGCCTTACCTGTTCTGACCATCCACTCACTCTCTACATTGGTCCCATTGATCAGTACTTGGTTCATAGCCGACTGTCTCTTGGCAGTTTCAATGTTCATCAGGATTATTCCCTGGATCACGTCTTGAATGACGGATCAATATGAAGTACTAGCCAGATCTCCCGGAGTTTGCTTGTGGCTAGACTGGTCACAAGTGTATTGGTCAAGGCCCCAGCAATCTCTTCACTTGCCTCTCTCTGTAACGTGTGGTATATCCCATCAGGGCCTGGAGACTTTTACGTGTTAATGCACTCTAAGAGACACAACACTGTCTCCTGCCTAACGTTAAAATGCCTGTGTATACTTGTACTCTCCGCACTGATCTCCCTATCCTCCTTGTCTGGGCGACCAGTGTGCGTAAGAAAGCACCATAGCATTTCCCATCTGAACTTGTCCTTACCTGGTGCTGGACTCCTGATTCTGTTTCCAGCGAATCCGAACATCTGAAGTTTATGTCCCTGCAAGTACGTGAACACACCCTGAGCAATATTCAGTTGATAACACGCTCATAAACCTGAACTTCAGCCTCTTCAGCATGTAACGCCACACCTTGTTCCACAATGGTTGTGTTAAACCACATAAAAGCTTAATTTCCATGAACAATGTCACTTTTAACTAGAATTAATACTAGAGTGCAAGCGGTGCAGTAATTTCCTCTCCCCAGAATACTTGATCTGCTCTGGAGAGGAATCACAACCCGCATCCTGGTCCGGTTGGGTTGGCGTCGTCACTTCAATTTATTGTATCAGTTAGGACCAGTTTAGAGACAGCAGAAGGAAGGGCGCTCTCAACTCTGATGGAATATTATGTATTTGGAATAATGTTCTCTTTTGAACAAGAGGCATTCCTTTTCTCCAGATTTAACTGTGCCCACTCTGCCTGGAGCATACTTCAAGGTCACCCTGTTTATAACGAGCCAAAGTCAACAGCGAGATAGGAATGCCATTCCCCTTCAGATTATTGCTCACTTACCGGGAACAAGTTACCATGGCAAAGTAGAGTTATATGAAATTATGATTATATCCCGCCGGCCAATTTGGCAGGCATTGCACTTATTTAACAAATACATCTACCGTTCCTCGTCTGAGATCGAAGGAAAAACACCAAATGTTAAATACACCGGGTCCCTTATTCGTCAGAATGTGCTACTGGTCTATTGATGTAGTAACAGGACATTCGTCCCCTCAGTCCTGTTCCACCATTCTCTATGATCACAGCTGGACTGTGATCTCAGTGACACGTCCCTGCGACCGGCTGCAACACTTCACTCCGTTGCAACACTTCACTCCGTTGCGCTGCCGAATGAACCACATTGAAATAAAACTCTTCTTCTCTTTCCCTTTGAGGAAAAGTGACACTAGTTCCACCTCAGTGGATAAAAAACAGTTTCCCCTTACAGCAGCAAACATGTTCCCCACATCCCTGTTCGGAATCCAGGTGATGTTCGATGTCCCCAGCATAAGCTTAATTCATTTATGAAACCACCAGCGGATAAAATCTCCTCACCTTCTTCTAAATGACAGCGAATACAATCAACTCCCCGTCTTTATCGAGTTCCAGCGAACACAGAGCAGAGGTCAGCATTGAAGAGAACGGGTAACAGCAGCAGATGCTCCCGTACATGCACTCAGTGGCCACATTATTAGGTACAGTAGGTACACAGTAAAGCGCCCACTGAGTGTAGAATTTGCTATTTTGGTCTATGGCCAGTAAGAATTATCACGGTATTTGTTAATATAAATATCACTGTCAGATCTACCTCGTCTTCGCTGAAAAAACACATGCAGAATAATCGAGCTCGCAGATCCGTAAAGCCGCGCGATTTTAATGGTAATATTGATATCGTAGAAATATTAGAACTACTGCCGTTACAAGTAGGATTATTAAAACACCATAACATTCCCGAAAACAGTCCATGTTCCTACCTGATGCAGGACTCCTTGGTCTAGTTTCAGTGAATCCGAGTATCTGAATTTTATGTCACTAACAGTAAGTGAACACACCCTGAGCAAAGTTCAGTTGATAACACGCTCATAAACCTGAACTTCAGTCTATTCAGCATGTAACGCTACACCTTGTTCCACAACGCTTGTGTTAAACCACACAAAGACTCACCTTGCTTGAATGAGTCTTTCTAACTTGTGGTCCGAACTAGAATTAATACTTCAGTGCGCGACATTTTACCACCTCCAGAGAGGAATCATAACTCGCACCCTGGTTCCGTTCGGTTGGTGCCGTCGCTTTGAGTTATTGTTCACCTTGGGACCAGTTTATCGTCAGATTATAAACTCCAGCGGCAGCTCAGGGCAAAGATCGCTGTGGGTTTATTGCACAGAGTGAGCAGAAGCAAGGGCGCTCTCAACTCTGATGAAATATTATGCATTTGGAATAATGTTCTCTTTTGATCAGCGGACATTCCCTTTCTCCAGATTTAATTGTGCCCCCTTAGCCTGGGCTGGCACTGATTTTAAGTTGGCCAATTTAAAAGCCATCTTTAACAGTTGTCCGGAGTTGTAAACTTCGGGTAATGAGCAATGGGGAGAGACTGTGGTGAGATTGCGTCTCCCGGAGATAACAACCGGTCAAAGTTGACAGCGAGATATGGATGCCCTTCTCCTTCAGTGTATTTTTCACTTACTGGAAGCAAATTGCAGGATCGCAGCGCCGTCATTTGCATTTTAGACCATTTCCCTCTGCTGAATTTGCCTGACATCGTATTTACTTTGCACATACATCAATCGTTTTCAGTGAACGATTAAAAAACTCGAAACATTAAATTCACGGGGTCTCTTATTTGTCGGAGGTTTTTGCTGGCTTATTGAATTAGTAGCAGGATGTTCGGCTATTTTTATTTGAAGAAAGAACAAGCAGGACAGAGAGAGGTGAATACGTTGATGTTCTGTACTTGGGTTTTCGAAAGGCCTGTGACCAGTTGCCACACTTGAGGCTGCTAAGCAAGCCAGGAGCCCATGGTATTACAGGAAAGGTTCCAGCATTGATGAATCAGTGCCTGATTGGAAGGAGGTCTTCTGGTCTTACGGAAATGCAGCTTCCCTGGAGGTGGAGGAAAGAGGTGGAAGAGGCAGTGGGAAGACATGGTTTGTCAGCTCTGAGAACGAGTTGAATGTACCATAACCTTCAGGGTGAATCGGGAAACCATCTGAGGGAATTGGAAATGACAGAAGCAGGGCAGATGTGATCTCATGTGAACTGGTGGACAAACTGCATCAGCCCTCACCGTGGAACACACTGTTGGATGTTTCAGGTATCAGGGGTCATGCGATGTCAGCATTCATTACAAGGGGACTAGAATATAAAAGGAGGGATGTAATGCTGAAACTTGATGAAGCACCGGTGAGGCCTCACTTGGAGTATTGTGATGCATTTTGGGACCCTTGTCGTTGAGAGAGAATGTGATCAAACTGAAGCGGTTTCCAAGGAAGTTCGCCAAAATGATCCCAGGATTTTTCGGCTCTACAGGAGAAGAGGGTTTGATGGGTCCGGGCCTCTACCCACTGGGGTTCAGAAGAATGTGGGGAGACCTCACGGAAACCTATCGAATTGTGAAAGGCCTTGTTAGAGTGGATGTGGGAAAGATGATTCTCATTGCGGGAGAGTCTAATCCCAGAAGACACAACCTGTGCATACCGTGGTATCCTTTCAGAAACCAAGGCGAAAGTGAATCTCTTTCAACAGAACGTGATGAATCTGGGAATTATGTTCCAGAGGCAGCTGTAGAGGGCGAATCGTTATGTAAGTTTACAGCCGAGGATGACAGATTCACAATTGGTCAGGGCACGAGGAATATGTGGAAACGGCTGTGATCGGGACTGCGAGGAATATTGGATCAGCCATGATGAAATGGCGGAGCGGACTCCATTGGCCGAATGGTCTAAATCTCCTTCCAATGATTACGGCTTTCTGGTCTTAACTGCAGCAAGTAAACATTTGTAATTTAATCAGCAAGTCAGAACAATTCCAATTTTCATCTTCATCAATACTCTTATTCATCAATATGCAACGTTGTGGATTGATATCGTTCGTATTTGTTCAGGCATTTCGTTGGATTACACGGGCCCGTCTGCACCAACACCATTGATTATAGGACCTCAACAAAGGGAGGTACGGACTACCTACCGAACACAATGATTTCCGTGGTTGAGGCATTGATCCTTTTTGTGACCCTGTTATAGGCCTCACACGTATACTCTCCAGTGTGGCCCACAGAGATGCTGTCGAGGACGACCTCATGCCCACTTTGTAGGCGGGCACCATTCTGTTCCCAATTCAATTCAGCATCTGGGCGGGACTCTGTGGAACATGTTAACCTGATCGTGCTTCCGGCAATGTAAAAAGAAGAGTGCGGTTGAGTGACGATGGATGGATGATACGGTCCGTCTAAAAGAAAAGGACAAAAGAGGTTGCAACAAATCAAACAGGAGATACAACAGAGTACCTCAGCTGCAGAGGAAGAACAGCCCACCACCAGAGAAAGCGCTCCCACACACCGGAGAATGCATCCGTCTGGAAGCCACGCGCGGGAAAGAGGAGAGTCGGGACACAGTGCCAGATTATCCACGTCTTCCGAAACTATGAATTCCACAGTTACCTCATATCCCAAAACCCGTCTCCTCCTCCAAGCTGGATACAATGCACGCCACTCATAAGCGTATCGTTTTGTACAACTTCCCTAAGTGTGTGTTTTGTGGAAGAGAGTTCAGCAAATCGTTCCAGACAAAATACAAAGCGTCGCTCTGCGGGGATAGGTAAGGCAACTTGGTGTAGATGCAATAACTCATGTAACCATGGTTCGGGCCTAATGTCATGTGGGCACATACTATACTGTCAAGTCTCTGACCACGTGTGCAATTATCGGGACACTCCAGTTTACAGTGTGTTGCGGTAGGACGCGTTTTCAGTTCCAATATTCTAGGTTTAGTCTCTATCAGTGAGGACCGGTGGCTGTAACACCACTGCACATTGTGATTTTCATCCCGATCTAACAGCTGTAACTTCCCACTTCCACATGTGCACTAAAGCAATGTATCCCCACCTCGTAGTATCTATGGACATTTGCCAGAAGGGTTGTGGGGCTGATAAGGGCTGTGGGCGTTTTAAACTCTGAACTTCCACTGTCCCTTCAGGTGAACGGAATTATTATCAAAGTCCCTAAACGGCCTTACACAGCGCCGGAGATTCAAATGTCCATTTGTCTAAAAAGTAATATCTTTGCCCTCACTGGACCAAGTCCGGATCACCTTCCATTGTGTTGAGAAAAAACACAAACCAGAATTAGAATTTTGCAGAGATGATTTCGATATGAATGAATAGAACTGAAGTGACACACAAAGCTCAGCAGAGTCAAATCCAAATTTAATGGACATCACCATTGCCTTTGAGCCGTGGGCATCGGACTTGTTCAAAACGCGTTGTTTTGTGTGAAGACTCATGCAGGATAGACCAGGCTATCCTGCACGTTTCATTTACCTGAAGTACAGATTTGAACCGACATAGTGTTAGCTTAACCGTCGCCGTAATAAGACACGGATTTGAAATTTAGCTGTGATATAACAGGTAACTACCGGAGTCTCGGGACACTTACAGTTGACATTAAGAGAAAACGGAGCGCTCGTGATTTCGTTAATCACGTTGCTTGCTCTACAGGTGAAATTTCCGTCTGTCCGTCGCACTCCAGAAACAGTGAGTGTGTTGTTATCGGCACTCAGCTCAAACCTGCCGCCGGGAATGATCACGCTGTTCTCCTCAAGCCACAGGTAAGAGACATCCGTGCCTGTTGCGGAGCAGGTTAGTCTGACGGTGTCGCTGTACTCAATCAGTCTGGTGGCATCAGATGTAACAGTGACATTGGAAACAGGTCCTGTTGAAAGATAGGGGATTGGTTAGTGCACGACACAAGAATAGAATCTGCAGATTTATGAATTCCGTTACGAATCTGAAAATGAAATCAAACATTTATTATTCCATGAATAGTAAACATTAAGAAGTTATTCAATTTGAAGGACATGATGTTTTGAGATGGACGTTACAGGGCTCGGGGAAAAATTGCGAAGGTTGGAGGTTGGCTAACTGTGTTCCATTCATCGGGACCAGTGGGAAGTACAAGCATACACGGTACAGGAACCCTGGTGCACAAAGGCCGTTGTAAATCGAGTGAAGAAGAAAAAAAGAGCTTACGAAAGGTTCAAAAAGCAGGGTAATGATAGAGATCTAGAAACCTGTCAGATAAGCAGGAAGCAGCTTAAGAATAAATTAGGAGAGCCGGAAGGGGCCATGAGAAGGCCTTGCAAGACAGGGTTAAGGAAAACCCCAAGGCATTCTACAACTATGTGAAGAGCAAGCGGATAAGACGTGAGAGAATAGGACCAATCAAGTGAGACAGTACAAAAAGGTGTATGGGATCGGAAAAGGTATTTAATGAAAACTTTGCTTCCGTATTCACTACGGTTAAAGATTTTGGCGATTGTAGGGATGATTAGAAGAGGACTGAAAACCCTTTGCCAATAAATATTAGGGAATAGGATGTTCTGGAGATGTTAGAAATCATTAAGTTGGATAAGTCACCTGGACCGGAAGGGATGCATCCCAGGAAACCGTGGGAGGCGAGGGAGGAGATTGCTGAGCCTCTAGCGGTGATGTTTGCATCATCAATGAGGACGGGAGGGATTCCGGAGGATTGGGGCGTTGCGAATGTTGCTCTCGTATTCAGGAAAGGGAGTATGGACAGCCCAGGAAATTAGAGACCAGTGGGTCTCATCAGCTTGATTGAATTTTTTGAAGATATGACGAAACACGTTGATGAAGGTAGAGCCGTAGATGTAGAATGTATGGATTTTTGAGCAGGATATTTGATAACGTAGCCCATGCAAGAATCATAGGGAAAGTAAGAAGGCATGGGATCCAAGGTGACAAAGCTTTTGTGGATACAGAACTGGCTGCCCACAGAAGGCAAAAAGTATTGGCAGGCGGGTCATATTCTGCACAGAGACCGGTGACCAGTGGAGTGCCCTAGGGATCTGTTCTCAGACCCCTACTCTTTGCGATTTTTATAAATGAACTGGATGAAGAATTGGTTGGTTGGGCTCGTAAATTTGTTGATGACAGAAAGGTTGGAATGTTGTGGATAGTATAGAGGGCTGTCAAAGTTTACAGCAGGACATTTACAGGATGCAAAACTGGGTTGACATGTGGAAGGTGGAGTTCAACCCAGATAAGTGTGTGGTTGTTCCTTTAGGTAGGTCAAAGTGATGGCAGAATATGCATATTAATGGCAAGGATCTTGGTAGTACGGATGGCCAGAGGGATCTTGTGGTCCTAGTCCAAAGAACAGTCAAAGCCGCTACCCAGGTTGACTCTATGGTTGAGAAAGCGGGCGGTGCATTGGTCTTCATCAACCGTCGGACTGAGTTTTACAGCTGAATGTAATGTTGCAGCTAGAAAGGACACTGGTGAGACCCTACTCGGAGTACGGTGCTCATTTATGTCGCCTCACTAAAAGAAGAACGTGGAAACCATAGAAAGGGTGAAGAGGAGATTTACGAGGATGTTGCCTGGATTGCGGAGCATGCCTTAAGAGAACAGTTTGAGTGTACTCGACCTGTTCGCCTTGGAGAGACGGAGGATGGGAGGTGACCTGATAGAGGAGTTTAAGATGATGAGAGGCATTGATCGTGTTGATCGAGAGAGTCTTTTCCACAGTGCTGAGATGGCTATTACGAGAGGGCATAGTTTTAACTTGCTTGGAAGTAGGTACAGAGGAGATGTCAGGGGTATGTTTTTTTACGGAGAGAATGGTGAGGGCGAGGAATGGGCTGCCGGTGGCTTTCGTGGAGGCGGAGACGTTAGGCTCTTTTCAGAGACTCCTGGATGGATACATGCAGGTGGACTTTCGCTACCGTCCCTACTGCCTTTCCGGTAACTCTTATATGGGGGAAACTTTTTCTTGTGGGTTAGGGCATATTCATCTGCTAAACTGGCAAATTCACTTCAGATACGTCCGGATATTATCCGAAACACAACCTTTAAATTCTTCAATCAGAACTAACTCTCTTAAACCATAGAAATCCTCCTCCACCCTTTCTGCAGCGCACCAACGATCCAAGAGCACACCCTTCTCATAGGCAAACTCTGTATACGTCTGATTCCACAGTATCTTTAAATCTCTGAACTTTTGTCTATACGCTTCAGCTACCAACTCGTAGGCCCGAAGGATAGCCTGTTTTACTTCCTCATAATCCTCAGACTCTTCCATGGACAATGCCACATATGCCTGTTGAGCCTTTCCTTTTAATACACTTTGTAACAACGCCACCCACTGATCTCTGGGCCACTTCTGATTCACGGCCACCTTTTCAAAATGCAAGAAGTAACTATCAACGTCCGTCTCCTCGAGCGGAGGTACTAACCTAAACTCTCTACTAACATTAAACTTCTTCGCTCGGTCTGCCTTGCTACCCACATGTTGCCATCTCTCCCTTTCAAACTGCCGTTGTTTCTCTTCCTCCTCCACCCTGCTTTCAGCTTCCTCATTCCTCCTTTCAGCTTTCCTTTATTCCTTCTCAGCTTCCAGCTGCCTCATCTGAAGTTCATGCATCTGAAGTTCATTCAGCTCTTTCGTTCTCCCTTTTCGCCTCCAACTGCTTTAGCAGGATCTTGTAATCCATTTTCCACTTCTCCATCTCCAACCTTATTTTTTCCATCTCTAACTGAGCCGCCCTATCAACTGGTTTCTTCTCAGGGAACAGGTTCAATGCATCAGGCATGAACACAGCCTTGGATATATAATTCAGGGCTATGTCCCTCTGTATCTCCAACTTTCTCATCGACGATTTCACCGCCGAGAGATTTAATCGTCTCGCAACACTCACCAATTCTAACTTCCTGGCATTCTCCAATGCACCCAAAGTCGCGTTCTTTATAAATTTGTCTATTTCCATCTCTGCTGCTTTCCCGTCTGGTTACCCACGCAACCAGATCAGATAATGGACATAGCCGCATTCACAGGCACACCAAATTGGTAATTAAATCCCGGACAAGCCCCCAATGTGTTACGTACCCCGTAACAGGGTGTCTAACCAGCAGAGAAAGAACTATCCGTTGGAGTCTGGTGATACTATTTTCAAACAGTGTTTATTTGTAAAATACACAAATCAATATCAATAATGCAAATATATAGATAAAAACGTTAGCAATACTAAACCTAAAAGTGTGGGTATAATAACAATCAATAATAAACAAGTTCTATCAATATCTAGTGGATTATGAATTGTCATATGTCAATATGAAGTTCAGTTCAGTTCATACGTGCTGAGCTAGATATTGGTCGTTGTGTTGTAATTGTTGGAGAGAGAGAGAGAGAGCGAGCAAGATGTAACAGCTACAGGCAGGCAAAACTTCCTTTTCGTTCTTGATCCGTCCATGTGTTGTGGCCATTCAGGTGCGAGCCCTCTGTCCTTCAGCAAGTCCGTTCTTCTGTGGTGGACTCGTCACTCTTGCAAGACTGGACACAAAGACAAGTCACCACAGTGCTATAACACTGTGAGTTAACCTGACAGATCCTTTGTTCGGTCTCCGATGTCCCACACCTTCACGTGGGTTCCAACACTCAAGCAGTGTTCAATAGTGTGTCTCCTGGTGTGTCTGAGGGGTGTCTCCCCAGACCTCACGTTTATCCCTACTCACGGGGTCTCAGTTGTCCATCAATTTTGAATGGCTGTGTCCATCAAACCAGCCCACTCCGGCTGTCCACTGAGGAATTTTGATGAACAGAATGGTACAAGGTGAACAACTCTCTGAGAAGCCATAAGTCTTTCAGAAGTCATAATTTGGTGGATCAACAGGTCTCACTCCCCTGCTTTATCTCTCTCTTATCTGTAGCAGATGTTCCAATTCCATCATGTTTTTTCTCACATCTCTCTCTCTCATTAGCAGCATAGCAACAGTAACGGTTTGTGATTCTCCAAAGGGGGTGGGGCATGGGCAACTCTGCATCCTTCTGCCCATCAGAGCTGTTCTTCCTTCGTAACACCCCCATCATTCTGAGAATTTTCACTAAGATGAAAATTAACTAATACAGCGTCTTACAGGATTACAGAGTTTAACAAAAATACAGAAGTGTTCTTAACTACAAAGGTAATACAATTATAGATTCAACTCAGCATCAACTTTAATATGTTGTATCTCAGCATCAAATTCCTGTAGCATCAGTCTCCAGTCCAGCAATCACACACCTCCATTCTTTTCGTCATCCAAAATAAAATACCAAAGGGCTGCGATCCTAGCCCAAGGGCACACTACAAAATTTGAACCAATGCATGTGTAACTATACTGTCGTACATACAGAAGTTTGTGCAAATACCAACCTCTATTTCACTTTCAAACCCAACAGTCAATCTTCCATGGTGTTGTCTTGATTATTCACATGCTCTGTCAAATTCCCTCAAAACAAGATCCTGTCATTCAACGTGGCACCTGGTCAACCTTTGCCCTTTTTCCACTGAACTCTCACATGGTTAGCTTGCTCACCAGTGTGGAATAGGCCTTCACATACTCCTTTCATAGGAGTTATATTATCAACAATATTTTCCAAACTTAGCCCATTCTCTGAACTTCCACACACTTCTTTGTTTTTGAGCAAGTCATTAATTCTATCTTCAGGACCCTTCACTCTATTAGTTTTCAGTTTAACATCCCTCTTTGTCAAAACAACACTTTTGGTTCTGTCTCTCCAAATCACCTCCTTGAATAACATCAGGCAGTTGTTTACCTTTAAATTCCAAAACAAACTGTAATTGATTCACAGGCAGCTTGCTAACAAGCCAGTTTTCCTTCAGCCTGGTTACTGCTTCTAAAACCAATCCAGACTTTAAATTTTCTTTATTCAATTTAGGAACAACACCTTTCCCTTCTAATTCAATAATATTCAGATCACCAGCTTTCATCTCCTCACTAACATTTAACACACCTTTTAATACAAACAACTGAGAATTCGCACTTTCCGCTGGTACCAGGTTTAACCCTTTCTTCACTAAACCAAGTCCATCTGACCCAAATGGACTGCATTCCTTGTCAACTAAATCAGATATCTCAGACTTCTTCTGAGTTTCAACACTAGGTTCAGTATCCTGTGACTCCACAGGTACTTCAACAAACTGAACATAAGCAAACGGGACATCTGCCTCTTCTAGGCTTCCAATACCAGTCCCCTTTTCAAATTGTAAGTTCCACTGATCCTCCCAGTTACTCTCTGGGCAACTCCCAGCAGCAGCTAACTCAACCCTGCGGGCTAAAACAACTTCATCTGCTAACCCAGCAGACTCCTTCAAGGTAATGGCATCCTTTTCATCTAGGACTGCCCTTACATCATTATCGGGAACACATTTAAATTTGTCAAATCAAGCCAGATAGATCATCCATGTCCTATCCTGGACCTTCTAGCTGCCTCATTTGTTTCTCATCCTTACTCTGTGCCTCTAGAAATTCCCTGTTGGCTAAGGGTAAATCTACCTCCTCTCATTTACCTTCTTTCACCTCCCTATTCCCCGCTTTAACATCCCCTAACCCCTCTAGATACAGGGTCGGTAAAAACGTCTCAGCAAAATAAACAGTGGACTCATTTAAACTGTCTTCTTTCTCAGCCGCCTTTCTCGACATGCTGCGAGTGATTGCGCATGCGGGAGAGATCTGAGAATTTAGGGCCGGGTCCTCAGCACTCACAGGCTTGCTTGTCAGCTTCACTGCTGAACACACGTCACCACCTGTTAAATCATTACAAGAAGGACGTCCACGCCGTCTCTCGGTAATTCTCAACGCACCCCTACTTCGACAGGTGCAGATACCAGGTCACATTTTAAAATGATCTTTTGAAAAGGTACAGCTTCTGTCCCTTTTCCTATGCCTCTTAATACCACCTCTCCAGTTTCTGGACCGAAATCCAGTACCTTACTTAGGATCAATGACTGGTCAGCCCCAGTATCCCTCCAGATTCTCACTAGAACTGGGGTTTCTCCTTCTTTCACAGACACCGTCCCTTCCGAAATAAATTTCTGACGGCCCTCTCGGACTCTTATCTACCTTTGCCTTCCTCGTTGATCTGCTGACCGACTCAATGCATCCTGTAGGGATTGCTGTTTTCCCTTTTCCCGTCTCCTTCTTCGGAGCAAAGCACTTAGATGCAATATGACCTACCTTTCCACAATTATAACAGGTCAAGCCAGGAACCCTCCTGCCAGCTTGCTTGTCCTCCTCCTTACCTTTACCACGAGCTCCCAGCTTATTCTCTACCTTAGCCCGTGGACTTTCTCTACCGTCTCTACTGCCTTTCTGGTAACTCTTATTTGGGGGAAACTTTGTCTTTTGGGTTAGGGCATATTCATCTGCTAACCTGGCAAATTCCATTATAGACTTATTCGACTTCTCGTTCAGATACGTCCGGATATTATCCGAAACACAACCTTTACATTCCTCAATCAGAATTAACTCTCTTAAACGATAGAAATCCTCCTCCACCCTTTCTGCAGCGCACCAACTATCCAAGAGCTCACCCTTCTCATAGGCAAACTCTGTATACGTCTGATTCCACAGTATCTTTAAATCTCTGAACTTTTGTCTATACGCTTCAGCTACCAACTCATAGGCCCGAAGGATAGACTGTTTTACTTCCTCATAATCCTCAGACTCTTCCATGGACAATGCCACATATGCCTGTTGAGCCTTTCCTTTTAATACACTTTGTAACAACGCCACCCACTGATCTCTGGGCCACTTCTGATTCAGGCCACCTTTTCCAAATGCAAGAAGTAACTATCAAAGTCCGACTTCTCGAACGGAGTTACTAACCTAAACACCCTACTAACATTAAAGTTCTCCGCTCGATCTGCACCGCTACCGACATGTTGCCATCACTCCCTCTCGAACTGCCGTTGTTTCTCTTCCTTCTCTATCCTCCTTTCAGCTTCCTCTTTCCTCCTTTCAGCTTTCCTTCCTTCCTCCTCTGCTTCCAGCTGCCTCATCTGAAGTAAATGCTGCCTCTGCTTCTCCTTCTCAACCAACTCTGCACATTCTTTCTCCCTTTTCGCCTCCAACTCCTTTAGCAGGATCTCATACTCCCTTTTCCTCCTCTCCATCTCCAACCTTATTTTTTCAATCTCTAACTGAGGCCCCCCCCCCCCCATCAACTGGTTTCTTCCCAGGGAACAGGTTCAATGCATCAGGCATGAACACAGCCTTGGATATATAATTCTGGACAATGGCCCTCTTTATCTCCCACTTTCTCATCGACGATTTCACCGCCGAGAGATTTAATCGTCTCGCAACACTCACCAATTCTAACTTTTTGGCATTCTCCAATGCACCCAAAGTCGGGTTCTTTATAAATTTGTCTATGTCAATCTCTTCTTGTTTCCCGTCTGGTTACCTACGCAACCAGATCAGATAACGGACATATACCCCGATTCACTGGCTCCCTATTTGTTATTTGAATCCCGGACGAGTCCCCAATTTGTTTACGTGCCCCTTAACTGCGTGTCTAACCAGCAGAGAAGGAAGTATCCGTTGGAGTCTGCTGGTACTATTTTCAAATAGTGTTCATTAGTAAAATACACAAATCAATATCAATAATGCAAATATATTGACAATACACGTTAGCAAAACTAAACCTAAAAGTGTGGGTACAATAATAATCAATAATAAACAAGCTCTATCAATGTCTAGTGGATAATGAATTGTCATATGTCAATATAAGGTTCAGTTCAGTTCACACATGCTAGGGTAGACGTTGGTCGTTGTGTTGTAATTGTTGGAGAGAGAGAGAGAGAGAGAGAGCAAGATGTAACAACTACAGGCAGGCAAACCTTCCTTTACGTTCTTGATCCGTCGATGTGTTGTGGCCATTCAGGTATGACCCCTCTGTCCTTCAGCTAGACCGTTCTCCTGTGGTGGACTCGTCACTCTGGCATGAGTGGACACACACACAAGCCCCCACCGGCCCTGCTATAAAGCTGTGGGTTAAACTGACCGATCCTTTGTTCGGTCTCCGATGCCCCACACCTTCACGTGGGTTCCAACACTCAAGCAGTGCTCAATAGTTTTTCTCCAGGTGTGTCTGAAGGGTGTCTCCCCAGACCTCACTTTTATCCTTACTCACGTGGTCTCAGTTGTCCATCAATTTTGAATAGCTGTGTCCATCAAACCAGCCCACTGCGGCCGTCCACTGAGGAATTTTAATGAACAGGATGGTACAAGGTGAACAACCCTCTCAGAACCCATAAGTTTTTCAGAAGTCATAATATGGTAGATCAACAAGTTCACTCCCCTGCTTTATCTCTCTTATCTGTAGCAGATGTTCCAATTTTAGCATGTTTTCTCTTACATCTCTCTCTCTCTCATTAGCAGGATAGCAACAGTAACGGTTTGTGATTCTCCAAGCGGGGGGGGGGGGGGTCATGGGCAACTCTGCACCCTTCTGCCCATCAGAGCTGTTCATTCTTCGTATCTCTGGCGTCCACATCTGACATAGGGAGTGTGCTTATAATCCATCTGCACCGAGTATAGGACGGGTATATTCCAGTATGACGAAATGACAAGATTGGCAGCGTCAGATAACCTAAAATATCGTGAGAAGTGATGAATTTAGTCAATCAGGAAAAGGAAAAGTATGTAAAGCTCAGGAAGGTCAAATCAAACAGAGCCGTCGAGAATGTGTGTGAGGTCCTTAATGAGTAACTCACATCAGTATTTACCAAGGAGAAAGACAAGGAGGATAGGGAGATCAGTGCGGAGAGTACAAGTATACACAGGCATTTTGAAGTAAGGGAGGAGACAGTGTTGGGTCTCTTAAAGTGCATTAAGGCGTATAAGTCTCCAGGCCCTGATGGGATATACCACACGTTACAGAGAGAGGCAAGTGAAGAGATTGCTGGGGCCTTGACCAATGTACTTGTGACCAGTCTAGCCACAAGGAAACTCCGGGAGAACTGGCTAGTACCTCATCTTGAACCGTCATTCAAGAAGTGATCCAGGGAATAATCCTGATGATCATTGAAACTGCCGAGATACAGTCGGATATGAGCCAAGCGCTGATAAATGGGACCAGTGTAGACAGTGAGTGGATGGTCAGAACAGGTAAGGCCGGCCAAAGGCTGTTCCCGTGCTGTGTGACCCTCCACTCCGAACACGCTGAATTAAAGATGGTGGCACCACAAGGCATTGATTTCAAAACTCCACACCCCTCTCCAATTTGAAATAAACCAGACTGAACCCCTTTGTCACCACTGTAAATATCTGTTTCTGTCAAGGTAATATACAGATTGGACACTTCAGCTAAACAACTGGCAATTGACGAAGTTCCTTTGTCTTTATCGATTAATCTTGCTTCCTGACAGCAAAACTAACCATTTCACTGTGTTAGAATCAGTCATTTAAACCTACCCCAAACACTATGCTTTCATCTGCACATTTCCCTGCACATTGTAACTTGAACCATCTCACTGAGGGTCTGATGGAGACACAACCCCTGCCCTCAACACATGTGATCACAACTCCTCTGCTTCTGACTTTTCCAATTCCCTCAGATGGTTTTCCGATTCACCCTGAAGGTTATGGTACATTCAACTCGTTCTCAGAGCTGACAAACCATGTCTTCCCGCTGCCTCTTCCACCTCTTTCCTCCACCTCCAGGGAAGCTGCATTTCCGTAAGACCAGAAGACCTCCTTCCAATCAGGCACTGATTCATCAATGCTGGAACCTTTCCTGTGATACCATGGGGTCCTGGCTTGTTCAGCAGCCTCAAGTGTGGCAACTTGTCACAGGCCTTTCGAAAATCCAAGTACACAACATCAACGTAGTCACCTCTCTCTGTCCTGCTTGTTCTTTCTTCAAATAAAAATAGCCGAACATCCTGCTACTAATTCAATAAGCCAGCAACAACCACCGACAAATAAGAGACCCCGTGAATTTAATGTTTCGAGTTTTTCCATCGTTCACTGATTGAAAAGGATTGATGTATGTGCAAAGTAAATGCGATATCAGGCAAATTCACCAGCGGGAAATGGTCTAAAATGCAAATGATGGCGCTGCGATCCTGCAATTTGCTTCCAGTAAGTGAAAAATACACTGAAGGAGAAGGGCATCCATATCTCGCTGTCAACTTTGACCGGTAGTTATCTCTGGGAGATAGCAATCTCGCCACAGTCGCCCATTACCCGACATTAACAACTGCGGGCAACTGTTAAAGATGGCTTTTAAATGGGCCAACTCAAAAATCAGTGCCAGCCCAGGCTAAGGGGGCACAATTAAATCTGGAGAAAGGGAATGTCCGCTGATCAAAAGAGAACATTATTCCAAATGCATAATATTTCATCAGAGTTCAGAGCGCCCTTGCTTCTGCTCACTCTGTGCAATAAACCCACAGCGATCTTTGCCCTGAGCTGTCCCTGGAGTTTATAATCTGACGATAAACTGGTCCCAAGGTGAACAATATCTCAAAGCGACGGCACCAGCCGAACGGAACCAGGATGCGGGTTATGATTCCTCTCTGGAGGTGGTAAAATGTCGCGCACTGAAGTATTAATTCCAGTTCGGACCACAAGTTAGAAAAACTCATTCAAGCAAGGTGAGTCTTTGTGTGGTTTAACACAAGCGTTGTGGAACAAGGTGTAGCGTTACATGCTGAATAGACTGAAGTTCTGGTTTATGAGTGTGTTATCAACTGAACTTTGCTCAGGGTGTGTTCACTTACTGGTAGGGACATAAAATTCAGATACTCGGATTCACTGAAACTAGACCTAGGAGTCCTGCATCAGGTAGGAACATGGACTGTATCCGGCAATGTTAAGGTGTTTTAAT
>NW_026780475.1:25000-34106 GCF_030144855.1 Hypanus sabinus | reverse complement strand
CACTCACCATGGAATACCAGAGACACTTGTGTCAGACAACGGTCCACAATTCAGCTGCTCAGAATTCAAAACTTTTGCTAGGAACTAGAGTTCAAACACCAGACAAATAGTTCACAGTATCCATCAGTAAATGGGGAAGCAGAAAGAGCAGTGCAAACTGTTAAGAGTCTCCTACTGAAGGCTAAAGACCCCTACAATGCATTACTAGCTTATCACTCCACACCTCTTGTGAATGGCTACAGTCCATCAGAGCTGTCAATGGGCTGGAGACTGAGAACAAGCTGCCTGTTCTTCCTTTCTTTCTCCAACCTTACTTACTGGATTTAGACAAAGTGAGAAATTTTATGACAACACAGCACGAGAAAACGAATAGCATGCATGATCTCGGACACAGAGCAAAATCTTTGTCGCCGCTCAGGAGTGGTGAAGGTGCTTGGGTTTCAGACCATTTCGCCAAAGGAGCACTAGTCTGGCAGTGTGCACCATGATTGTTTGTGATCAGAACATCACAAGGTGAAATCAGGGAGAGCTGGCGTGCACTCGTACACCTTCAAAGTCCAAGAAAGGTAGAGTATGTAATAGTGGCCTGATCCTTATGACAAGGGCCTCTTACCTGAGATGGGCACACCTGTTCAAGAATCTCTATTTGCTCCAACACTTCCAGGAACCTCTACCAGATCGGGTCGTTTATCTGTCCCACCATCTTGTGAATCTGTCCCAGTCCACAGCCTAATAGCTTTGGGCAAGTAACTGAAGAGACAGAATAATCCTCTCAATTTGCCATAGTGTTCAGGTAGTGTACCCAGACTTCCATTAGCGCTTATGTTTTTAAAAAGAGTTCTGAAGTTAAAGACATTTCACACAATGGGACTGCTTTTTAAAAAGAAAAGGAATTGGTGAAAAAAGGAAGAAGAGAGAGATAGAGTGTGTTATAAACAATGAGAAAGACTTATAATGTTGGCAAT
Organism: Hypanus sabinus; assembly: GCF_030144855.1. NCBI lineage: Eukaryota > Metazoa > Chordata > Chondrichthyes > Myliobatiformes > Dasyatidae > Hypanus > Hypanus sabinus. Next base: position 33,141 of record NW_026780475.1, on the reverse strand, counting down.
TCTTTTTCATGTTCATGTAAGAAGCATAAGTCACGTGCTATGGGTAAAGTGAATTGAATTGTCCAATCTCAGTGACTAATTTCAATGGAGCTCTATAGACGAGAAGTCCAGGCCTAGTTTTTTTTTCAATAAGGGGAGATATAGTGATAGTCAATAGGTTATTCCTGTGGCACTCAGTTAGCCACCCCCACATGGAAGGCATTCACATGCTGTACAAGTAGTGGTATCAGTGAAGTTCAGTATCCTGCAAGGCTGGTGTCCTGGTGTGCTCTGCACCATCCCTCATATCAAGCACAACAGCAGGAACTGGACAAATGGAGACGTGTCAGCTAGGATTGGCAGCACATCTAGGAGAAGGAAACCTCTGATCTCAAATCTCCTTTGCCTTGCAGCTATACCCACTCATGGGGAAGGATTTGGGACTAAACCCTGAGGAAAATCCAGAGCTGGAGTCCCTAAGGCAGTCCAACGTTGAGTTCAAGGCTGACTGGCAACTCCTGCTACGCCGCTAGTGCCAAACTGTATCGGTCTCTGCCATTTCTACGGATTTATCAGCTGTGGGGAGAGGGGGAGCCTGCTGCACGAGCAACTGCCTGCTCTCCGTAGCGTACAGCCCTGGCTTGTGTATCACACACACAGCTAGGATGCAACATCCATGGTTAACTGTGACCAACTGAGGGCCTTATTTCCTCATAGTACTTTAACTACACATATTAATATGTTTTGAATGATTTTAATACATTTTAACTTTGAATAACAGAAGTTTTGATGCAGGCTTTTGACCACAGTGCTGGGCTTGGGGGCTCATGTTCTGAGGCCTGGAGGCCTCTGTAAGCCCGCTTGTGGAAGGGCCAAGAGGGCCAATTCAACCCAACCTATGAGCGCCATGGCCAATTGGAGTATTCATATGGGAGTAATGCTTGTGCCAAATAAGGAGGCTCAAGTTTATTGTGATGGGCGTACGTACCCTGGAGAGAAATGCTGTGAAAATTTGCTATTTGTAGCAGCAGCACAGCAAACACACACACAAACAAAAATAAATTGACATGAATTATGCATAACCTACGTGACCTAAAGAAAGGTAATGACATCAATGCAAGTTGAGGGAAAATAGAGTTCAAGGTAGTGTTAGGGTTTTTCAGTTAGGTCCAACCAACCTGATGGCAGAGGGGAAGAAACACTTGTTAAACCTTGAGGAGCAGATCGTCAGAAGGTGACAAGATGGTGGGACCCCCCCCCCCCCCCCAGTGATGGATGTTGCTTTCCTCAATAGTCCTGATGAAGGGTCTCAGCCCAAAACCTCGACTGTTTGCTCTTTTCCATAGATGCTACCTGGCCTGCTGAGTTCCTCCAGCATATTGTGTGTGTTGTCAGGAACACTTATTACCCATCGACCATCAGGCTCTTGAGCCAATGGAGATAACTTCAATCAACATCGGTAAGACCTGACGCAGATTGGGGGACTGCTTCGTCAAGCACCTATGCTCCGTCCGTCACAATAGGCAGGACCTTCAACTCTGCCTCTCATTCCCATCTAGATATGTCCATACATGGCCTCCTCTACTGCCATGATGAGGCCAAACTCAGGTTGGAGGAGCAACACCTCATCTACCGTCTGGGTAGCCTCCAGCCTGGTGATATGAACATTGAATTCTCCAATTTCCGGTAATTCCCTCCCCCTCCCCCTCCCCCTTCCCCTATCCCAGGTCCCTCTCTGCCTCTCTCCCCTTTCAACTTTCTGCTTCTTTATCTCTACAGTTCTTTCATGCTTATCCCCTCCCCCTCCCCCCTTTATCTTTCTTCTGATTGGTTTTCCACCTGGCACCTCTAGCCCTTCCCCCTCCCCTATCTCTATTACTGGGCTTCGGCTCTCTCTCTCTCCCCCTCCCCCCATTCGGGTCTCGGCCCGAAACGTTGGCTACTCTTTTCTCACGAATGTTGCCTGACCTGCTGAGTTCTTCCAGCATTGTGTACGTATTCTTTGGTCCACAGCATCTGCAGTTGTATTTTTGTGTTTCAATCAACTTCAATCACTGAAATGTTCCCACAACCAATGGACTCACTTTCAAGAACTCTTCATCTTGATACTTATTGCTTTATTATTACTATTATTATTTCTTTTTGTATTTGTAGTTTGTTGTTTTCTACACTCCGGTTAAATGCCCTAGTTGGGTGGTTATTCATTGATTCTGTTATAGTTATTATTCTATAGATTTATTGAGTACTCCCAAAGAAAGATAGATTTCAGGGTTGTAAATGATGACATAGATATACATTGATAATAAAATTTACTTTGATTAGACTTCTTGCTCTTATATGGATTATTGGTGAGGCATTCCCTTTTGCCATTTGTGACTCTGCATCAAAGTAATTAGGAAGGTTTCACTGTTGGACCAGGTGAGCATCCATGGCTCCTTCACACCTCTACATTTGTTCTCTCATCAAAAAGGGAGAAAAAGAAGAAAAAATACTAAGGTAGGGTTAATGGGTTCATTGTCCATTCAGAAATCTGATGGTGGAGGGGAAGAAGTTGTTCCTAAAGCATTGAATGTGAGTCTTCAGGCCTCCTCCTTCTTGATGGTAACCATGAGAAGAGGGCAGGTCCTGGGTGATTCAGGTCTTTAATGATGGATGCTGCCTTTTTTGAGGCATTGCCTTATGAAGATGTCTTCTGCGCTGGGGAGACTAGTTTGCAACCTTCTGTAGCTTATTCCTCTTCTTCTTCGGTGGTTGGAACCCAGCTTAATGGTGCTTTACTCCCATCTTCTGCTCTGGAGTGTGGATCAGATGATAGACCTACATTCTAAATCCCGTCACCCATTCTCTCTCTCTGTCTCACACACACACACACACACACACACACACACACATCTACACTTTATCCTTCCTTCTTTGGCCATCCTAGTACCTTATTCCTGCTTAACCATCATATTCTATTAAAAAGACCCTTGTACCCCTTAAGAAAGCTAAAAGAACCCTGACTTGTGCTCTCTCACCCCATGCCCAGTAACCCTTTTAAGGTGAATTCCTCCGCCCCCAATTCCCTTAGATTAATTCTCATCATCTCTCTGTATCCCATACTTCCTGCAACTCAGAACTACATGCTCTACTGACTCCTTTTCCTGATATTCCTCACACAATCCTGTCTGGTGTTTCCCTACAATTTCAATGTTTTGTTTAGTGTGCAGTGCCCCAGCCTTAACCTAGTCCACACAGTTTCCTATCTTCTGTATCCACTGCCTACCCTAGTACCTGTAACACTCTTTTGAATTTGATATAAATGCCTCCCTTTCCCTCTCTTTCCCATCTTTCTTTCCCCATTTGGATGATTTTTTCCCCAGATTACATACTTAGCTTATTCCAAACCAGTGCAGTAGTTCCTCGGTACTAGTGTGTGATCCCACGACTTCCCCTTCGTGAAATCCAAAATGCCGTGAGAGGTATAAGAATTTTTCAAACTTGGCCAGCAAACAAACTGCAAGAGCTGGTACGCTGACCTAGTAAACACAGGACACCTCCTCTTCTGCAATCAGTCTCCTTTCCAGAAGCCGTGTTTGTAGAGGAGCAGACTGTTAGCAGGCTTTTTGCACTGTGATTGACTCATCATCGCTTCCTGCTATAATGACCCACCCCATCTCCCCCCCCATCCCTACCTCCTCCTCTCCCCCCACCCATCCCCCATGAATATTCCCCGTAATAGTTCTGATCAGAGCCAGCGTTCCCGACTCAGCTGGATTTCAGCCAAGATCCAGCCAAATAGTCATATTTTTGAACTCTGCTTTTCAAATTAATTAATATATAACTATCAAGAGAGTTCATGCCGACTCTCAATGGCCTGAGCTGTCACATGTAAAAATGTGGAATTCAGAAATAATCACTTGGCCTTTCATGCCTGCTCCACTCATGAGCCTTTGATCTCACCACTCGTCTCCTGTACTCACTCAATATATCCCGATTCCTTTTAATATCCACAAACCTGATAACCACATTCAGCGGCTGAACATCCACAACTCCTGTGGTTTCAAAGATATGTTACATTCTGGATAAATAAATCTCTTGTTATGTATGTCCTGTGTGGCTAATCCCCTAGTTTGATTCTGTGACCCCCCCCCCCTCAGTTATGGGCACCCCAACCACTGGGAACCTCATCAGTTCTGTCCTGTGTGTTTCAATAAACTGATCTTTCATTCTTCCATGCTCATGTGATAAGCGATTTCAGAAATCAGGCCGAAGGAACCTCACACAGAATGCTGGAAGAACTCAGCAGGCCAGTCAGCATCTACGGAAGACAGAAAAATGTCGATGTTTTGGACCGAGATCCTTCAGGATCCAAGGCCATGCACACAAAATGCTGGAGGAACTCTGCTGGCCATTCAGCATCTATGTTTTGTCTTTTCCATAAATGCTGACTGGCCTGCTGAGTTCCTCCAGTATTTTGTGTATGTGTGTGTGATTTTGCTTTGGATTTCCAGCCTCTGAAGATTTTCTTGTGCTCCTGATGAAACCTCACTCCACTTCATCGACTGTAAATGCATCCTTATTAGGTTAGGAGACCAATCTATTCACAATGTCCTGGTAATAATTAATTTTACTCATATATATACTCTTTTTTAATAATTAATAATAACTAAAGTTTCCATATTCCATTGCCAAGCAGGCCATACAAATTGCGGATCTATGTACAAGGTCAGACGGGGCTATCTGAATACCATCTCTTCTCAATCTCTTATCGTTTAAAAGACGCAAAGTGCATGATCTGATGTTTCCACGTTACCTTCTGTACACTACGACCTTGCTTGTCCGCTAACCTATTTCCCCAGAAGTTTCTCTGCATCCTCCTCACAGCTGACACTGATACCCTACCTTGTGTCTCAGCAAACTTCACTTACAACCTGAAAGCGATGAGGATATTCCTGTTGTGTTATTCCATCCCGTCAACCTTTGTCCAGGCCTGTGCCCTGGACAGGACACTTGCAAGACCTTCCAGGCGCAGATCCATGGTCTCGCAAGACTAACGGATGCCACCCATCCAACCTGTTTATAAGTTTCTGGTTTGTTATACTTCACGACTTGCACTGTACTCTTGCTGCAAAACAACAATTTTCACAACATGCGTCGGTGATAATAAACCTGATTCTAAAGTTCAAAGTTCGTTTATTATCAAAGTATGTGTATATTATACAACCTTGAGATTTGTCTCCTTACAGGCAGCCACAAAACAAGGAACCCAACGGGACCCATTTAAAAAGACTGACAACCAGGCAATACGCATAGAGAGAGAGAGATTTAAAAAACACACAAACCATGCACACAATAAAAGCAAGCAACAGCATGCGGGATGAAAGTGAGTCCACTGGGATGAAGCCGGGAACAGGCCCACAGCCTCAGCCTTGGTGGAGCCAACACTGTGGAGACTGGACTCAGACTTCTGAGGTCGAGAGAGTGGACCTGCCCCAGTGCAGCAGCTTTTCCACTTTAAAAACTCTCCAGACAACGTCAGACACGATGGACAACCACCATCTCTGTGGTGGTGAGGTTCTCAAGAGAAAGCTGAGACACATTACAAAAGACAATACATTTTTAGACATTGTTGCTTCCTCAGAATTTTATTTTGTTTATGATCGACCGCTTGAAGTTGAACACAAATATAATTTCAGACTACTTGTATCACGTAGAACTTCGGAGAAACAAAGAAATGAACTTTCATTGAATATGATGTGTTTAACTGCACAACAGTGCCAACGCTTTGCAATAGTTTACCTAAGCCAAAAATAGTTTGATGATTTTCATTTGTACTCAGTGTCTGAGGCTTCTCGCTTACGTATCCAACAATAACCAGCTAGCATTGATGGATTCCAGTTGCCCTGATACTGTTTCTCCATGTTTGCAATGTCCTGGTGAAACCTTTCACCATGCTCGTCACTGACTGCGCCAAGATTTGCAGGGAAGAAGTCTAAACAGAGATGCAGAAAATGAATCTTTAGTGAAATGTTGCACTTCATGGTTTTGCATGCTTGAAGCACGTTGTCAACCAGCTGCACATAATTTAGTGCTCTGTAATTGCCAAGAAAACTTTCAACTACATCCTTGAACGCCTTCCATGCAATTTTCTAGAAGTTCTTTGAATCACCTGTCATTGATGACCTGTTTGATCTGTGGACTGACAATAATGCCTTCCTTAAACGTGAATTCACTGTATTCACTGGAATTCAGAAGAATAAGGGCCAACCTAATTGACACCTATCAAATGGCGAAAGGCTTTGATAAAGTGGATGTGGAGAGGATGTTTCCTATGGTGGAAGAGTCTAAGACCAGAGGACGCAGCCTCAGAATAGAGGGACATTTGTTTAGGATGGAAATGAGGAATTTCTTTAGTCAGAGAGTGGTGAATCTATGGAATTCATTGACACAGGCAGCTGTAGAGGCCAAGTCTTTATGTATATTTAAGGCAGAGGTTGATAGCTTTTTGACTGGTCAGAAAATAAAGGGATATGGGGAGAAGGGATGTTGGGAGATTGGAGCTGAGAGGAAAATTGGAACAGACTGGATGGGCCAAATGGCCCAATTCTACTCCAATATCTTATGGTCTTCATCTTGGCACTAGTTATTCTAACTCAAATTATGAATTGTAATAGCAAACATAGGGATTCCCAAAAATGGTGTGTGATAGGGATATGTCATGATCAGCCAAAATCCGTAAGGTACACCCAGAAGTATTGGGGAAACAAAATCTTTGTTGTTCAGTGTTATCTCCTCAGCACCTTAAGGTAAACATAACTTCAGCCTGGTCTAACGCTCTTAGACCAGGTCCCCTTACCACTGGAGATGGGGTTAATGTTGGGTACACCTTCACCTTTTAACTATTTAATTATCCGTTGCCATTCGTTAAAAGACAAGGTAGGGCTTCTCTGTTGGTTGAGAGGTCGCTCAGCTCTATCACCCGCACGCCCTGTTTGTGTTTAACCAGCACGTAGTCCTTCACCCTGCTGCCGTGTTACCTTCACATCTCTGAGCTGTAACAGCACAACATTCCTGGTCTGATGACAGTGGCGGAGAGAGGCAGGAGCCAGCTTACGAACCGCAGCTGGAAGGGAAAACAGAAGGAGACCGCAATCTTGTCGTCGGCCTCAGGGACCTGCCTGGCTCAGCGACCCGGACAGCCATGCTGGCTGGGGTCAGGGCTTGGTGCTTTGGCGCCCACCCTTGCCAAACAGGTCAGAGGGCTCCACCGACCCTCCAGGTTCGGGGGTGCAGCTCAGGGCCAACAACCCCGACTGGTCAAACAAGACTGTCACGGAAACAGCAATGGAGAGAATCTGTGAGCGACAGCATGGACAGACAAAGATGGAAGATCTTCACCGATGAGCTCACGGTCGGCGGCGTTACTAAGTAATCCAGGGAAAAGTAAATGGAGTTAGTGACCCAACTCCGCCAGGGGTCCGTGCCCTCTGGCGTCCATGTCCTGTCAGATTCATGGGGGGGGGGGGGGGGGGGGTTGTGAAATTACCAGTTGTTGTTTCAGCTGAGGCTTGGCATTGGTGAACATGGGATCTCTTCTTTGTTTGCAGAGTGATAAGTCGGGACGGTCAAACTGACCAGGGTTGCATTAAACAAACTTCAGCCATGCACCTCAGAGGTAGCCAACTTGACCGTCCTTTGCTGCTGGGTATGTTGTGTGAGGAAAGCAGGTTCTAGCAGCCGTCGATGCTGTGTTGAGAACTTGACTCGGGGTTTCCAGAAGTTGTCTGCAATGTGTCGAAGAATCCCGGTTTTGGTGTCCTGGAAATCCAAAGCGGTGCTTCTGTTTTTACTTCTGATCAGTCTGCTACTGCACGTCCTGATCGCGCTGCTGCCTGTCCAGGAGTTAAATGTACAAATATGTAGCCCTGGCATACAGGGGGGTCACTCTCTCTCCCACCGGCTGCCGCTGAAGGGCAGTGACCTGCGGGGCTTTGCCGGCACCGGGACCCTGAGCCGCACATCTCAGTCCCCGGGAAAGGCGAGGGCTTCGATGTCGGCCCCTGCTCTCGACGGCACTTGGCAGCGGGGTCCCACCGGGCAGAATGCATCGAAACTGGCAGCCTTGTTTCAGCACCCGCTCTACAACATCCCCAGACCTCCGCTGTCACCCGATGACCAGC
>NW_026780475.1:17500-20000 GCF_030144855.1 Hypanus sabinus | reverse complement strand
CCTCCCCCCCCCAAATCTCATATCTATGCATGAGGTAGAACCAGCAGGCACTAGGGCACCATATTAACAGTATAGACTTATGTGCATCGGACATGTGAAGGAACGCTGGGGTGCACTGTATGGGTGTGAGGTGTCTGTACATCTATATCCAGAGAGCCGTTCCTGTCCCGTGACAGCACTGCCTTCACCTGGTCGGAGGTCACACCACAACATTTCGCCCCTCTCAACTAATCAATGCACACTTAACCATGGCCACCTTAATTGGATTAACCCATCTATCACCAAGCCATTGCCCCCCGGTGAATCACCTGGGCTGGACCCTCCAGACCCCTGACCTATAAAGGGCGCTACACGTGCTTGACTCGCTCTCTTTTTGCCATCCTCGAGGGACCCACTGTTTCAATCCAGGCTGAAGACTGCAGAACAGCATTGGAGACATGTGGTAAGGTGTGCATTGAATAGGGTTCTGGGAGCGTTTATTGTTGTCCCTTTAGCAAAGAGCCGTGCCTGGGGTCAAGGGGTGGCGGGTATCGTAGTTACTTTTCCCTTGCTTGTATGTGTATGTGTACTCTGTCCCCACACCGTTTTCCCGTGTGTTGGTCTGCAGACCTGACTTTTCCTACACTCATCTGTTCTAAGCATGTTTGTGCGAATATTGTAGCTGCTTGTGTCGCTCCCAAGCTCTTCTCCCCTTGTAAATAAACTCCTGTGTGTGTCCAGTGTGTCTTGCCTTTGAGACCCACAGAATCGTTCTCATTTCCATCACAACAACGTACAAGGATGGGCAGAGGGGAAGCTCAGCTGGATGGATGTGTTCAGATGTGCATTGGTGAGACATGCGCAGTGAGCTGAGCGCTGCCCGGCACCCGTGCACGCGCAGTATATCAGTGTCGATAGGACTGGTTGCGCTAATATGTTTTTACAGGGGCATGCTGTGTGGGTACGGATAGACCAGGAGTTCCCAGACTTTGTTTTTATGGCATGGGCCCCCTACTGTTGACCGAGAGGTCCGTGGACCCCCTGGTATGGATGTGGGGTATATTAGGTCTTATTCGACGCAGCTCGTGAGGTCAGACGATGAGGCCTGTGTGCTGGGGTGTGTCTATCTTTAATTACGTTTCAGGAGCTGGGCACCACCAGCGGAGGAGCACTTAGCGCCATTCCTGAAAGCCCTCGGGTGAAGTTGGCGACATGGCTGTGTTGCCACAGCGGTCTGTACCAATAGCAAGCTGTGCTCAGCAAGGTTACAATGAACCTTCTATCTAAATGGAGTCAAGTTAGGAAAAGGGGAAGTACAATGAGATCCAGGTGTTCTTGTACATCAGTCAATGAAAGCAAGCATGCAGGTACAGCAGGCAGTGAAGAAAGCTAATGGCATGCTGGCCTTTATAACAAGAGGAATTGAGTATAGGAGTAAGGAGGTCCTTCTGCAGCTGTACAGGGCCCTGGTGAGACCCCACCTGGAGTACTATGTGCAGATTTGGTCTCCAAATTTGGGGAAGGACATTCTTGCTATTGAGGAAGTGCAGTGTAGGTTCACAAGGTTAATTCCCGGAATGGTGGGACTGTCATATGTTGAAAGATTGGAGCGACTGGGCTTGTATACACTGGAATTTAGAAGGATGAGAGGGGATCTGATTGAGACATATAAGATTATTAAGTGATTGGACACGCTGGAGGCAGGAAGCATGTTCCCGCTGATGGGTGAGTCCAGAACTAGAAGCCACAGTTTAAGAATAAGGGGTAGGCCATTTAGAACAGAGATGTGGAAAAACTTTTTCACCCAGAGAGTGGTGGATATGTGGAATGCTCTGCCCCAGAAGGCAGTGGAGGCCAAGTCTGGATGCATTCAAGAGAGAGTTAGATAGAGCTCTTATAGATAGAGGAGTCAAGGGATATGGGGAGAGGGCAGGAACGGGGTATTGATTGTGTATGATCAACCATGATCACAGTGAATGGCGGTGCTGGCTCAAGGGGCCGAATGGCCTACTCCTGCACCTACTGTCTATTGTCTATAACTGAATTGGGGGCATGGCCTGGGGGCTGGCGTTGTGCTTTACAGCACCAGCTGGAAGTCTGAGGCTCATTTCCTGCAGGGAGTTTTTGTTCTCCCTGTGACCAAGTATTTTCCAGTCCTGCCCCCCCCCCCCCCCAACATCTGAAAGATGTACGGTTAGGGTTGGTAAGCTGTGGACACGCTATGTTGGCGCCTCTTGTGGGCTTCCCAGCACAATCCTCGCAGATTTGATTTGATGCAGACGATGCATTTCACTGCATTGTTCGATGTACAAGTGACAAATAAAGCTCAGCCTTGAAAGAAAGGAGCTTAAGTTCCGCAGCCGGCATGGTGGGACCTGAACGTGGGCGTGTGGATTGTGACGCACGTCCCGGATACTTGGATTATCACCTTCCGAGATGCCGCGGGTTCTGGTGGGCCGAGAGCTGCGAATGTGGAACTGGTTCATTATTGTCACAGGGACTGAGGTACAGTCAGAGGCTC
>NW_026780475.1:0-12500 GCF_030144855.1 Hypanus sabinus | reverse complement strand
GTAAGTTTGAGATTCTGGCACTCAACTCATTCTCTTCAAAACAGAGATGGGTAAGAATGTTGCCTGATTGGAGAGGGGGCTGAATACCAGGGGTGATTGATAAGTTTGTGGCCTAAGGTAGAAGGAGTCAATTTTAGAAAACCTAGCACGTTTATTTTTCAACATTGTCCCCTCCTACATTTACACACTTAGTCCAGTGGTCGTGGAGCATACGGATCTTGGACCTCCAGAAAGTGTCCACAGCAGGGGTGATTGATAAGTTCATGGCCTCAGGTAGAAGGAGATGAGTTATACAGCTCTCGTTACTCTTTGAGTGATTATGCAGGAAGTTTGAAGTTACTAACTCATCTCCTGTGGACACTTTCTGGATGTCCAAGATCCGTATGCTCAGAACCCTATACCTGCATTCTCTCCATACCCCCGATCCCTTTAGCCACAAGGGCCATATCTAACTTCCTCTTAAATATAGCCAATGTCACGGCCTCAACTGTTTCCTGTGGCAGAGAATTCCACAGATTCACCACTCTCTGTGTGAAGAAGTTTTTCCTCATCTCGGTCCTAAAAGGCTTCCCCTTTATCCTTAAACTGTGACCCCTCATTCTGGACTTCCCCAACATCGGAAACAATCTTTCTGTGCCTAGCCTGTCCAATCCCTTTAGAATTTTATACGTTTCAATAAGATCCCCCCTCAATCTTCTAAATTCCAGTGAGTATAAGCTTAGTCGATCCAGTCTTCCTTCATATGAAAGTCCCAGGAATCAATCTGGTGAACCTTCTTTGTCCTCTCTCTATGGCAAGAATGTCTTTCCTCAGATTAGGGGACCAAAACTGCACACAATACTCTAGGTGCGGTCTCATCAAGGCCTTGTACAACTGCAGTAGAACCTCCCTGCTCCTGTACTCAAATCCTTTTGCTATGAATGCCAACATACCATTTGCGTTTTTCACCGCCTGCTGTACCTGCATGCCCACCTTCAATGACTGGTGTACAATGACACCCAAGTCTCGTTGCACCTCCCCTTTTTCTAATCGGCCACCATTCAGATAATAATCTGTTTTCCTGTTCTTGCAACCAAAGTGGATTACCTCACATTTATCCACATTAAATTGCATCTGCCATGGATTTGCCCACTCACCTAACCTATCCAAGTCACCCTGCATCCTCTTGGCATCCTCCTCACAGCTAACACCGCCGCTCAGCTTTGTGTCATCCGCAAACTTGGAGATGCTGCATTTAATTCCCTCGTCTAAATCATTAATATATATTGTAAACAACTGGGGTCCCAGCACTGAGCCTTGCGGTACCCCACTAGTCACTGCCTGCCATTCTGAAAAGGTCCCGTTTACTCCCACTCTATGCTTCCTGTCTGCCAACCAATTCTCTATCCACATCAATACCATACCCCCAATACCATGTGCTTTAAGTTTGCACACTTATCTCCTGTGTGGGACCTTGTCAAAAGCCTTTTGAAAAGCTAAATATACCACATCCACTGGCTCTCCCCTATCCACTCTACTAGTTACATCTTCAAAAAATTCTATAAGATTCGTCAGACATGATTTTCCTTTCACAAATCCATGCTGACTTTGTCCGATGATTTCACCTCTTTCCAAATGTGCTGTTATCACATCTTTGATAATCAACTCTAGCATTTTCCCCACCATCGATGTCAGACTAACCGGTCTATAATTCCCCGGTTTTTCTCTCCCTCCTTTTTTAAAAAGTGGGGTTACATTAGCCACCCTTCAGTCCTCAGGAACTAATCCAGAATCTAAGGAGTTTTGAAAAATTATCACTAAGGCATCCACTATTTCTTGGGCTACTTCCTTAAGCACTCTGGGATGCAGACCATCTAGCCCTGGGGATTTATCTGTCTTTAATCCCTTCAATTTACCTAACACCACTTCCCTACTAACATGTATTTCCTTCAGTTCCTCCATCTCACTAGACCCTCGGTCCCTTACTATTTCCGGAAGATTATTTACGTCCTCCTTAGGGAAGACAGAACCAAAGTAGTTATTCAATTGGTCTGCCATGTCCTTGTTCCCTTTGATCAATTCACCTGTTTCTGACTGTAAAGGACCTGCATTTGTCTTGACCAATCTTTTTCTTTTCACGTATCTATAAAAGCTTTTACAGTCAGTTTTTATGTTCCAGCTTTCTCTCGTAATCTTTTTTCCCTTTCCTAATTAAGCCCTTTGTCCTTCTCTGCTGGTCTCTGAATTTCTCCCAGTCCTCAGGTGTGCCGCTTTTTTTTTTGCTAATGTATATGTTTCTTCTTTGGACTTGATACTATCCCTAATTTCCCTTGTCAGCCACGGGTGCACTACCTTCCCTGGTTTATTTTTTTGCCAAACTGGGACGAACAATTGTTGTAGTTCATCTATGTGATCTTTAAATGCTTGCTATTGCATATCCGCTGTCTATCTTAGCTAATTCACGTCTCATACCTTCAAAGTTACCCTTCTTTAAGTTAAGAACCTTTGTTTCTGAATTAACTATGTCACTCTCCATCTTAATGAAGAATTCCACCATATTGTGGTCACTCTTACCCAAGGGGCCTCGCACAACAAGATTGCTAACTAACCCTTCCTCATTGCTCAATACCCAATCTAGAATGGCCTGCTCTCTAGTTGGTTCCTCGACGTGTTGGTTCAGAAAACCATCCTGCATACATTCCAAGAAATCCTCTTCCTCAGCACCCTTACTAATTTGGTTCACCCAATCTATATGTAGATTGAAGTCACCCATTATAATTACTGTTACTTTTTTGCACGCATTTCTAAATTCCTGTTTAATGCCATCCCCAACCTCACTACTACTGTTAGGTGGCCTGTACACAACTCCCACCAGCGTTTTCTGCCCCTTAGTGTTATGCATTTCAACCCATATCAATTCCACATCCTCCAGGCTAATATCCTTCCTTTCTATTGCGTTTATCTCCTCTCTAACCAGCAATGCTACCCCACCTCCTTTTCTTTCCTGTCTATCCCTCCTGAATATTGAATATCCCTGGATGTTGAGCTCCCATCCTTGGTCACCCTGGAGCCATGTCTCTATGATCCCAACTAAGGATGTGCCTGCAGATGAATCTACTGCCTGGGGTCTCCAAAATTCTTCACTGTATAGATGTCAATTAGTTCTGTCCGCTCAGTATGGAGGACGCACAATTACCTAGCCACAGAATTCATGCCGCTGGTCTCCCAGATCACATCACTTCTCACTATCAAATCTCGCTACCTTCTCCCAAAGAGTCCGCCAGGCTCTTGGGTTGAGTGTGTAAGTCATTAAATCCCAAGGAACCTCTTCATCTACATCCCAGAGTTTTGGAAACGGTTGGCTACAGGAGGGTTGGGTGCACCGGCTATTTCATTTCAAATCTGTATGAATTCTGGAATGGCCCTGCAGGTTGGAGCGGAACTAACATGATCCCACTGCATAAGAAAGGAGAGAGAGAATGGGGAATCGCCAACCTGTGAGTTTAGCAAGTGAGAAATACTGGAATTTACAACAAAGAATGGAATAGCAGGGCACCTCGAAAAGAATAATAGGAATGAACAATCATTGTGGATGTACTAATTTACAAGGGTTCACTGAGGATGTGACCAGTGCTATAGATAAGGGGGAATAGTAGATGTGATATATTTAGATTTTTTTTTCAGAGGGCTTTTATTAAAGTGTCACTCTAGGGGTAAATATATTGGCAAAGTTTGAGAATTACACCACCAATATCAGCATATTCAGCCCCAATAATACCTGCTGCCTACTGAGGGATAGACATTTGGATTTCGGTTAACTAGCGAAAGCGAAGAGTTGAAATAAAATATTTTTCCCCAGACTGGCAGTCTGTAACTGCTGGGGTCAGTGCTGAGGACCCAGGTTATTCACAGCCTGTGTCAATGAGAGAACCAAATGTCATATTTCCAGGTTCGTTGATGATGCAAAGCGAGGCGGATTGCTTGATGGAAGGAGGATGTACTACTGTTTCAGTGGCTTTACTTACAAGCTGAACAAAGGGTCAGAACTTGTCAGACGGAGTGGAATGTGGGCAGTGATCCAAGAAGTAGAGGATTGTTTACGTTGTGAGTGGCTGGGTAATGCAGATGTTGAAAGGGCATGCCTGTTCTTGTACAAAGTCACTGAGGTCCAAAGAATGATGTCACAAAATATGTGGATAGGGTGGTGAAGAAAGCTTTTGGTATGCTGGCCTTTATAAATCAGAGCACAGAGTATAGGAGTTGGGATGTCATGTTAAAATTGTACAAGGCATTGTTGAGACCAAATTTGGAGTATTGTGTACAGTTCAGGTCTCTGAATTATAGGAAAGATGTCAACAAATTAGAGAAAGTACAGTGGAGATTTACTAAAATGTTACTTGGGTTTCAGCACCTAAGAGAAAGGTTGAACAAGTTAGGTCTTTATTCTTTGGAGCATAGAAGGTTGAGGGAGGACCTGATAGAGGTGTTTAAAAATATGAGGGGGATAGATAGGGTTGACGTGGATAGGCTTTTTCCATTGAGAGTAGGGGAGATTCAAACAAGAGGACATGAGTTGAGAGTTAGGGGGCAAAAGTTTAGGGGTAACACGAGGGGGAACTTCTTTTCTCAGAGAGTGGTAGCTGTGTGGAACGAGCTTCCAGTAGAAGTGGTAGAGGCAGGTTCGATTTTGTCATTTAAAAAAAATTGGATAGGTATATGGACAGGAAAGGAATGGAGGGTTATGGGTTGAGTGCGGGTCGGTGGGACCAGGTGGGAGTAAGCATTCAGCACGGACTAGAAGGGCCGAGATGGCCTGTTTCTGTGCTGTAATTGTTATATGTTATATGGTTATAAAAACCTTTAGGAGGGCAAATTGCAGGAAGATTTGATTCAGGTCTCACTCCAATAGGGATGTATGTTGAAGCTGTATAAGATGTTGGGGAAGCCTAATTTAGAGTATTGTGTGCAGTTTTGGTCACCTACTGACAGGAAAGATGTCAATAAGATTGAAAGAGTGCAAAGAAAATTTAGAAGGATGTTGCTGGAACTTAAGGGAGAGGTTGAATAGGTTAGGACTTTATTCCCTGGAGTGTAGGAGAATGAGTGGAGGTTGATAGAGATATAACGAGGGGTGTAGGTAGGGTAAATGCAAGCAGCCTTTTTCTACTGAGGTTGGGTTCAGGGTGACAGGCAAAATGTTCAAGGGGAACATGAGGAGAACTTCTTCACTCAGAGGGTGGTGAGAGTGGGGAACGAGCTACCAGTGCAAGTGGTAAATGCAAGTTTGATTTCAACATTTAAGAGAAATTTGGATAAGTACCAAAAAGTAGGAGGGATGTGGAGGCTATGGTCCAGGTGTAGCTCGATTAGACTAGGAGAGAACATAGTTAGGGTGGAGTAGATGGGCCAATGTTTCTGTGCTGTAATGTCTTATGACTCTACAGCTCTGCAGTTATATAGGGGAGTGTTAAGTCTGCACTTGATGTAATGTGTACAGATTTTGCCTTTTATATGAACAAAATCTTTAATATAGTATATATATACTTAAAACTTTGGCACAAACCGTAGATCAGCCAAATTCTTGACGTGTGTAGAGCAGGCTTGGGGTCTGGAAGGGCAGCAGCCACTCCCATCCTTGTCTATGTTTCATTCGCAGGCTTTTCGTCAATTAATGAGCCTTCTTCCTTACAGACAGACCCGGGACGAGGAAACATCCCCAGATCTTTTCTACTTCTCCGATTTTGAGAGGCACAATGCAGAGATCGCTGCCTTTCATTTGGACCGGTGAGTAAGGAGGAGGTATGTCACGAGCTGGGAAATAAACCACTTCAGAAAATTCCAAGGCGTCATGTCCACTGAACTTCCACTATCGATCAGAATCATGTTTAATATCACTGGCACATGTCGTGAAATTTGTTACTACGTGGCAGCTGTACCTTGCAATACATAGTAATAAAATCTATAAATTAAGAGGTAAATATATTATAAAAAAGTTAAATAAGGAGTGCAAAACAGTAAAAAAAATGTAGTGATTAGTGTTCATGAGTTCAATGTCCATTCAGAAATTGGATGGCAGAGGGGAAGAAGCTGTTCCTGAATCGTTGAGTGTGAGCCTTCAGGCTCCTGTACCTCCTTCCTGATGGCAGCAATGAGAAGAGGGCATGTCCTGGGTGATGGGGGTCCTTAATGATGGACATTAATCAAGTTTGACCTGCCGGTTGTAAGTCAATACGGTAATGCATTCTCTTCTGATGCTTTGTCTTTTCAGCCTAGATTACAGACGGCAGTAGTTTAATGTCCCAATATTAAACTGGCACATCCCCACCTCTGTTTGGAAGAGCTGTGCCATTTAGCATGTCGATTGCAGAGTGCTTGTTTCTTCTCCCCAATGACAAGACTCTCGTGTCAGGTCTAAGAGGTTTATCGAGCACAGGCTTAGAATGAGGTTGGTAATAGAGTCTCCTGCATCTAACTCCAGTGGGTCCTTCATCACTGCTACGTTCAGTCTTTAAGCTTCTAACCATCTCCGTTTTCGGAAACGACTGCGATAGAAGGAGTCACTTCATTTCATTTATCGTTGCTGTGCCTCTACCTCACGTCACCAATTACGGTGCATTCTACTCTGGACAGTCTCGGATGAAGGGTCTCGGCCCGAAACGTCGACTGTTTACTCTTTTCCATAGATGCTGCCTGGCCTGCTGTCTTCCTCATTACTTTTCTAAAGTTCAGTGATTCTGTTTATTATAGGTGATCATGAAGTGATCAGACTCCTTGAACCAGCTTGGATAATTTCACTCACCTCGACGCTGAGCTGATCTCATAATGTACAGGCTCACTTTCAAGGACTCTGCAGCTCCCGTTTTCAGTACTATTTATTTTCTGTACTTTCACAGTTTGTCTTCCTTTGCAATGGGATGTTTGTCAGCCGTTCTGTGTAGTTTTTCATCGATTCTGTTGTTTTTCTTTGTTCTGTGGGGAATGCCTGCAAGAAAAAGAATCTCTGTGTAGTATATGGTGACACACAGCATATGTACTTTGATAATAGACTTACTTTGAAATTTGATTTTGTGATTTTTTTTCCAGGCTAATTTGCATACAGTGCCTATAATCTCTCACCATAATTCTACCCCGTTCAGGTATGTCTGATAGTTTATCCCTTCCTTCCTCTGGCACCAACTACATTGTGGTCACAATTTTCTGGAAGTTCTGCTGATTAGAGGCTACTTTCAAAGCGACACATTGAAGCAACACTCGAGTGCAGTAATCGAGGCAGGTCATAACAGACTTCATGGCTGAAGTCAGATAGGTTAAAAAAAAGTAAGAGAGCTGAGATTTAGCAGAAACGGGAAGTGATGCACCATGACTGGGCCAGTAAAGAAAGAAAATACGAACTCTTTTCTGTAACTTCTCGAACTTATTGTGGCACCTTCAAAGATTTGCTTACATTGACTGCCAGGACGAGTGAATAAGCCTGCCATTGAAGATAACAGGATAAATTAGCTGAGCTGTTGTAAAATCATCCTTTGCTTTATTTAAATTAACAGAATTACAAAATGAGGAAGTCACTAAACCTTCAGAAGATGCTGAGCTGGTTCTCATAAGAGTGTTTCCTCCACTGGGCTTCTCGCCTCAGGCAGGATAAGGTCCTGGGGATTGATCATTTGAGTCTGAATAGTTCTCCAGTCTTTTTTACTTGTACTGATTTCTGTCTCTTCCTTATTCACTCCGATCTCTGTCAAAGTAAGTATATTAATTGATAAATTTATTACCAAAGTACATTAATTTACTTCAAGCTCTATCAAAATATCAAAGTAATTTCTTTTAATCGAAGTATATAGCATATACAGTACTGTGCAAAAGTCTTAGGCACATACATATTGCTAGGGTGCCTAAGACTTTTGCACAGTACTGTATTTGTCAACGTGGAGCGGAGAGCGAGGTTGTAAATCTGGCGGTAGCAAAGGATGCTGGGAATGGCGAGGGTGGAGCGCCATGGGGGGGGTGGTGTGGGACAGGTGGCAGAGAAGGAGTGCCAGGGTGGGGTGGGAGATGGTGGGGGTGAAGACACACCCAGCCCTGAGATACCAGGCGAGGTCATTTGATTCCAAGCAATCAGTTCATTGATCGTTACAGAATGTCTCTCTGGTGCTTCCCTCTCCCTTCCCCTTTTCCCAACCACAATTCCCCTCTCCCTGCCCCCTTCCCACTTTCAGTCTACAATAGAGACACATATCAGAATCATCATTCACATATGTCATGAAATCTTGTTTTTTTTTTGTGGCAGCAGTACAGGGCGATGCATAAAATTACTACAGTACTGTGAAAAAGTCTTAGGCTCCCTAGCTATATATATATATGTGCTCAAGACTCCTTGCACAGTACTACCTTGAACTTAATTTTCTTGCAGGCATTTACAGGAAAAATAAAACATGCAATAGGATTTTCTGAAAAATGTATAGATAAAGTCTGACAAGTAGCCGATGTACAAAAGAAGACAAACCATGCAACTGAAACGTAATGCTGAGAACGTGGATCCAAAGAGACCTTGGAAGTGAGTCTGTAGGTTGTAGAGTCCGTGTGAAGTTGTGATGGGTGACGTTATCCATGCTAGTCCAGGAGCCTGTTTTTTCTATGCTAGTAAGTCTTCCTGATCCTGGTGGTGTGGGACCAAGGCTTCTATCCCTCCTTCCCGATGGTATTAACAAGAAGAGAGTACGGCCTGCACCAGTGGGAGTCTTTGATGATGGATGCTGCTGACTTGCCATAGCTCTCCATGTAAAGATACTCAGAGGTGAGGAGAGCTTTCCTGTGATAGACTGGACTTTATCCATCATTTTCTTCAGCCTTTTCTGTTCCTGTTTCCATAGTAGGAAATCAGGATTATTTCCAGACCTGATGAAGGGACTTGGTCGAAAACGTTGATTATTTATTCCTCTCCATGGATGCTGTCTGACCTGCTGAGTTTCTCCAGCATTTTGTGTGAGTAAATCTGGACTTCCAGTATCTACAGAATCCCTCATGTGCGTTGGTGTATCCACACCAGGCTGTGATGCAACCCGTTAGGATACTCTGCGCCTATTGAATTTTTTCAACATTTTTGGTAACATGCTGAATCGATGAAAATTTTCTATTAAAGCACCTTTTGTGCCTTCATTGTGATGTCACTATGTGCTTGTCCCAGGATGTATCCTATTGTATGTTAATGTAAAATTGCTTACCGTCTCTACTTCTGATTCCCTAATGAGGACTTGCTCATGGACTTCCAATTTCTTCTTCCTGAAGTTTACAATCAGCTTCTTGGTCTTGCTGACATTGAGTGAGGGGATGATGTTGTGGCACCACTCAGCCAGACTTTCAATCCCATATGCCGATTTGTCACCATCTTTGGTTCAGTCTAGGACAGTGGTGTCGTCAGCAAACCTGAATATGACATTGGAGCTGTGCTTAGCCACACAGTCATAAATATAAAGCAAGTAGAGCAGGGGCTAAGCATGCAGCCCTGTGTGGTGCACCTGTGCTGATGGAGGAGATGTTGTTGCCAACCTGAACTGGGGTCTGCAAGTGAGGAAATCGAGGAACTAATTGCACGAGGAGGCGTTGTTTAGTTGTTTAGTGGCATGGTGGCATGGTGCTGTGCAAGACATAAAAGTTACCACAAGCCACAAAATAAGTAAATAATTAATGTGAAATAGGAATAGCGAGGTAGAGTTTA
Source organism: Hypanus sabinus (assembly GCF_030144855.1). Classification (NCBI taxonomy): domain Eukaryota; kingdom Metazoa; phylum Chordata; class Chondrichthyes; order Myliobatiformes; family Dasyatidae; genus Hypanus; species Hypanus sabinus. The sequence goes on along the minus strand of NW_026780475.1, from coordinate 2,809 downwards.
TAGGTTCTTGGAACGTGCAGACAACTGATGGCAAAGAGAAAGAAGCTGTTCTTAAAATGTTGAAAGTAGGTCTCCAAGCTTCTGTACTTCCACCTGAATGGTAGTAGTGGAAAGAGGGCATGTGCTGAGTGGTGAGTGTCCTTCAAGATGGATGCCACCTCATTGAGGCACAGTTCTTTGTAGATGTCCTCGATGATGGGGAGGGTTGTGCCTGAGATAGGTCTGGCTCATTCTGCCATCTCCATTCCAGCCAGAGCCCTCTGTGCCATACATTTGCCTGAGTCTTTGGCAACCTACCGAATCTCCTCAGGCTCTTGCCGAATAGAACAGGGACGAACAGGCAAGCAATATTGTGTAGATGCAACACGGGGGCAGATGGGCCCCAATGCAGTTGACAGTGATCACATCGGAGGCACGTGTTGGCTGTCCGAGGAACTTTGGTTCTGAATTAATGAGCTGGTGTCCAAGCTTCAGACACTGAAATGCATCAGAAAGGGGGTCAATGTTCCAGGAGACTGGACACTACATTCCTCTCAGTTTCCATTAGGTTTCTGATGTTTGAGAGTAGGTGGATTTAGAGGACAATGGATTATCCAGGAGGGATTTGTGCCGCTTTTTTTTCAGGACCGGGATGTAACTAGACTACATTTCACATTGTCAAGGTGTAGCTGGACTGGAACGTCTGGTAAAGGTGTAGCTAGTTCTGGTGTGCAATATTCGGTACCACAGCAGGATGTTGTCTTGCACTGTAGTCCTTGCTGCAGCCAGGGCTTTGAGTTCTTTCATGATATCCAGCAGAGACAGACAGACATACTTTATTGATCCCGAGGGAAATTGGGTTTCGTTACAGTCGCACCAACCAAGAATAGTGTAGAAATATAGCAATATAAAACCATGAATAATTAAATAATAATAAGTAAATAATGCCAAGTGGAAATAAGTCCAGAACTAGCTTACGTGTCTGACACTCTGAGGGAGGAGTTGTAAAGTTTGATGGCCACAGGCAGGAATGACTTCCTATGACACTCAGTGTTACATCTTGGTGGAATGAGTCTCTGGCTGAATGTACTCCTGTGCCTAACCAGTACATTATGGAGTGGATGGGAGTCATTGTCCAAGATGGCATGCAACTTGGACAGCATCCTCTTTTCAGACACCACCGTCAGCGAGTCCAGTTCCACCCCCACAACATCACTGGCCTTACGAATGAGTTGGTTGATTCTGTTGGTGTCTGCTACACTCAGCCTGCTGCCCCAGCACACATGATGCACTGGCCACCACAGACTCGTAGAACATCCTCAGCATCGTCCAGCAGATGTTAAAGGACCTCAGTCTCCTCAGGAAATATAGTGAGTGGAATCGACTGAGTGAGCAGCTTCTGTGATGGTCTGGTTCTGAGGAAGAAACCAAATAATCTCCCACCTCTGACTGAAAAAGGTTGCAAGTGTTTCAGCCTCGTAGTTTAACGGTAGCACCACACATAGCAGCGCCAGCTGTAAGATTTGGGTTCAACTCCAGCCGCTGTCCGTAAGGAGCTCGTAAGTTCTCTGCCTGGCTTTCCTCCAGATGCTCTGGTTTCCTCCCACATTCCAAAGATATGTAGGTTATTGGAAAGTTCTGTGCGTGCCATGTTGGTGCGGGAAGCATGGGGACACTCATGGGCTAGCCCCAGCACATCCTTGAAGCAAGACAACGCGTTTCACTGAATGTTTCGATGTACATGTGACAAGTAAAACTCATCTCTTATCTCTTAATCAGGCTGGGCATAAAGAGGATGAGTTCTCGGACCATTAGCTGTTTAATTTGACAACTGAATGAGGCAGGTCTGGCTTGACAAATATGGTGCTGTGAGCTAAGCTTTTGTTAGTCTGGGGTGGGCTGGGAATTTACGACCTCCCGGTGCTACGCTTGCACGCCGATCTGTACTTCTCACTGAACCGGGTCTCGTGGGACGAGCCACAAGGGAAAAGCTATGACCCAGATCTTAAAGGGTGAGTATTGTTACTGCTGTCGCTGCCGGCCCACAGCACCTCGTGGATGCCCAATTCCGAGCTGCCAGATCTCCTCCGAGACCATCCCGCTCGTCAACTGTGTGGCGTCACACCATCAGGAGGGTGTTCTTGCTGGCAGTGGGTGGACTAACCTTGTTGTCTCTCTCCGGAAGAATTTTAGGTTTCCGCCGCATTCCACCCGTCTCGGGTCGTCACGTCAACGTGGTGGAGGATATCAAAGAGCTGACGACTGATGATCGCCTGGAGCGGACTTTCTTTATCTCGCCAGGTAACCCCGCGGGTGGAAGGTGTGATGGTGGAAGGGCGGGGTCAGTCCGGGTGCTGGACGGAGAGAGATCACTAGGTGAGGGAGGACCCTGTCCTCGGTAATAGAATGAGAGTAGGGCTTGGACAGCGTGAGGCTGGCGTGGGGGAGATCTGTCTCGGCAGTGGGAGAGATGTTAGCTGGGCTCTAGCGAAATGCTTTCGGGCAGGGGTGGCGTACCTTTGGCACGCGTGCCCAAAACGACAGTGGAAAACATTAGTTGGCACATGGCATGCACTGCGGGCCTTTGATTATTTTTACTGCTAAATGAAACAGTGATATTTTTTCCAGCTTAAGAGCTGTTTTTGGGAAATGGAAATGTCTCATGTTAGCTTGGTGCCAGCTAAACGATTGCCAGAACGCGTGCCATTGAATGATATGTTTGGAATTCTCACAGACCTGGTGTGCACATCGTTATTTAGAGAGTGAGCAGTTGCAATAACAAAGCAATTTAAAAATTATGTTATTTTTCAATTGTCTTCTACAGGATTTA